>NC_066560.1:8065042-8132542 GCF_024679095.1 Eriocheir sinensis
ATAATGAGTCTTAAAGATGATGAGTTGAAAAAAAAATATGGTTGCGAAGATGAAAGATGTTGTGTGATGGTGAATGTTACATAGATGAAAGTTCAACGATCATTACCTCTGCGTCTTTCTCCGTCTCCTTTTCTTTCCTATGCATCATCGTCTGTAGGGAATAATATTACGTAGATATATATCGCTCTTGACCCGCTTTCAGCACGTACCAAGGGCCCTTGACACGCGACCCTCATAGTAAAATATTGATTACTTAAGATGCATAAGATAGGATGAGAGTTGATAATGTTATAGAGGAACAGAAAGGCCTTCGTTTTATCTTGTTAAGAGTTTTATCACACTATCTCTCTCTCTCTCTCTCTCTCTCTCTCTCTCTCTCTCTCTCTCTCTCTCTCTCTCTCTCTCTCTCTCTCTCTCTCTCTCTCTCTCTCTCTCTCTCTCTCTCTCCTCTTACGATATATCTTCTAGTGACGTTATTAAATTATTGGTTCTCTTCATCTTTCTAATTTTCGAGGGCTTTGTCGCTTCGGAGCCAAACTGCGGCGCGTACAGAAGAGGGTGAACGAGAACGAAATTGTGCTGTTGTTGTTGTTGTTGGTGGTGGTGGTGGTGGTTATGGTGGTGGTGGTGATGGTGATGAAGATAGACGAAGCTCCGTTTGGCCGCTGTTGATGAAGTTGTCTCATACTAATATCGTTTGGAACTTTGCAATTGTTTTAAGTTAGAGGGGAGTGGAGGAGAAAGAGGAAGAAGAGAGGAGGAGGGGGAGAAAGAAGATGAGAAAGAGGAAGAGGAGGAGGAGAGTAAAGATAAGAAAACAAACAACGACTTCAAAGGAAAAACATGAAGATAATAAACAAACAAAAATGAAAAGATAAGATGAAAAAACAACACCAAAAAAAAAATAATAAAGAAACAAGAAAAAAACAGGCAATCAGAGAAAACCGGAAGCAAGATCATAATTACTGTACAGAAGAAGATGAATAAATCAGAAAAACAAACATACACACGCACACACAACAGCTGATAGAAACACCTGCGCACATGCCCTAATCAGCTGATCTCAGGTGACGCACAGGTAAAGGGAGGTGGAGGTAAGGGGAGGTGATGGAGGTAGAGGTGAGGAGGTGGTGGTAGGCAAAGGAACGGTTCGAGGCTGTCTGGGTGATATGTGTTGTCCGGGAAACGATAGAGAGAGGCGGTGGTGGTGGTGGTGGTGGTTGTGGTTGTGGTGGTGGTGATGGTGGTGGTGATGGTGGTAGGAGATGAATACTCTCTCTCTCTCTCTCTCTCTCTCTCTCTCTCTCTCTCTCTCTCTCTCTCTCTCTCTCTCTCTCTCTCTCTCTCTCTCTCATCATTATATCGCCAGAGCAGTTTCCAAGTGTATCTTTCCTTTTTATTCTCCATTTTTTGCGACTTACTGAGAGAGAGAGAGAGAGAGAGAGAGAGAGAGAGAGAGAGAGAGAGAGAGAGAGAGAGAGAGAGAGAGAGAGAGAGAGAGAATAGGAGAATGATAGGAATATGGAAGAGAAGGAGGGAGGTGAAGGAAGAGTTACGGAAGAAAGGAGAGAAGTAAGGAAAGAGGGAAGAAGGAGATTGACAGAAAGGATGTGGAAGAGAAGAGAAGGAAGGAGATAAAGGAAGGGTAGTGGAGGGAGTGAGACGGATGGAGGAAGGAATGGAGGGGAAGAGGAGGGTAACAGAGGATTATGGAAGGGATGTGGAGGAGAAAAAAAAGCGAGAAGGTAAATAAAAGGTAATGAAGGGAAAGAAGTGGAAGAAAAGAAGTGGAAGGCTGCGAGGTGGGTGTAGCTGGGTGAAACGTCGGAGGAATCACCCATAAAGTAGTTTGTAATGGATAGTGTTTTATTTCTGAGTGGGAGAAAAAGGGTGAAGGGAAGGGTGACGGTGCTGCTGGTGCTGGGTCTTGGTGGCGGTGGAATCCCTTGTACTGACGCCTCTGCTGTAAAAAATAAATAAATAAAAGCAGGTTATAAGGAGCGGCGTGGTCTGAAGAAGGGAAGTGAGTGCCCGAAGGAGGTTGGATAGAGGAGATTTTTATCGTCTTGCATACAACTGAGAGGTTTTGATGTTGGTGTTATTTTTTTGGTGTTTAGTATTGTTGTTATGTTATTATTGTTATGTTAGGTTATTTGTTGTTGTTGTTGTTTATGAAGTGTTTGCTTGTCTTCGTGTCCACTGAAATCATGCAGTGAATTTAGTATTCCAAATAACTGTGTGGGTTTAGTATATGTTCACTCGGTCTGTCTGTCTGTCTATCTGTTTGTCTGTCTGTCTGTCTGTCTGTCTGTCTTCTCTCTATCTACTCTCTCTTCCTCTCTCTCTCTCTCTCTCTCTCTCTCTCTCTCTCTCTCTCTCTCTCTCTCTCTCTCTCTCTCTCTCTCTCTCTCTCTCTCTCTCTCCACACACACACACACACAAACGATGGGTCGGTCGCCTTTCCGCCTCAATGCTGCTGTCCATTTCATCTTGTGTGTGTGTGTGTGTGTGTGTGTGTGTGTGTGTGTGTGTGTGTGTGTGTTTGATGTTTGCTTCATATTGACTTTCCCTTTTATATATAGCGCATGAAATCAACTCGACAGAAAAAAAGATGAAAATAAAAAAAAGATAACGAGAAAAGGAAGGAGATGGATCACTATAAAATAAAGTTTCTCACGGCAATAAATGCTCCACGGGGTGCCAAACAGCGCGAGGCTTAATAGTTGAACTTTTTAACGGCGTGTGGCTGGTAAAAGCGTCCAGGCCGATGCTGTTCATTAATTCATTTATAAATCACCGAAATATACGAGCGACAGCCATTTCATCACAACTTTCACTTAATTACCCCGAGCTAATTAGTCATTTCGGGTATTATCATAATGAGGAGGATTTATGCAACAGGAAGATATTCAATTTACGTTCGGTTGAAACTAATTAAGCGCTTGTCCTTTTTTTTATTTACAAGCGAGGATACATGTATCATCTCTTCATACACGGGCAAGACATGTACAGAACTAGGCCCATACATGATTTTTACTAGAACGGTATATCACCATTAAAAGGGGAAAGGTTTTTATTGGAGTTTAAATTTTGCTTGATGACTATTTGAATGGGGCTGTGTTTCCATTTTTAGGAGCTAGGTTACCCGTCTCAGGGGGGGCAATGTTAGTAATTCAAGGGGGTAGGTTAGTATTTCAAGGGGATTGGTTAGTATTTCAGGGGTTAGGTTTTGTATTTCACGGGGATAGGTTAGTATTTCAGGGGGCTAGGTTAGTATTTCAGGGGGCTAGGTTTCGTATTTCACGGGGATAGGTAAGTATTTCAGGGGACTATGTTAGTATTTCAGGGGGATAGGTTAGTATTTCAGGGGGATAGGTTAGTATTTCACGGGGATAGGTTAGTATTTCAGGGGGATAGGTTAGTATTTCAGGGGGATAGGTTAGTATTTCAGGGGGATAGGTTAGTATTTCAGGGGACTATGTTAGTATTTCAGGGGGCTAGGTTAGTATTTCACGGGGATAGGTTAGTATTTCAGGGGGATAGGTTAGTATTTCAGGGGACTATGTTAGTATTTCAGGGGGCTAGGTTTCGTATTTCACGGGGATAGGTTAGTATTTCAGGGGACTATGTTAGTATTTCAGGGGGATAGGTTAGTATTTCAGGGGGATAGGTTAGTATTTCAGGGGACTATGTTTATTTCAGGGGACTATGTTAGTATTTCAGGGGCTAGGTTAGTATTTCAGGGGGATAGGTTAGTATTTCAGGGGACTATGTTAGTATTTCAGGGGGCTAGGTTTTGTATTTCACGGGGATAGGTTAGTATTTCAGGGGACTATGTTAGTATTTCAGGGGGCTAGGTTAGTATTTCACGGGGATAGGTTAGTATTTCAGGGGGATAGGTTAGTATTTCAGGGGGATAGGTTAGTATTTCAGGGGGATAGGATAGTAGTTCAGGGTTTTGTATTTCAGGGGACTATGTTAGTATTTCAGGGGTATAGGTTAGTATTTCTGGGGGATAGGTTAGTATTTCAGGGGGATAGGTTAGTATTTCACGGGGATAGGTTAGTATTTCAGGGGGATAGGTTAGTATTTCAGGGGGATAGGTTAGTATTTCAGGGGTTAGGTTTTGTATTTCAGGGGGATAGGTTAGTATTTCAGGGGACTATGTTAGTATTTCAGGGGGATAGGTTAGTATTTCAGGGGGATAGGTTAGTATTTCAGGGGTTAGGTTTTGTATTTCACGGGGATAGGTTAGTATTTCAGGGGACTATGTTAGTATTTCAGGGGGATAGGTTAGTATTTCAGGGGGATAGGTTAGTATTTCAGGGGGATAGGTTAGTATTTCACGGGGATAGGTTAGTATTTCAGGGGGATAGGTTAGTATTTCAGGGGGATAGGTTAGTATTTCAGGGGTTAGGTTTTGTATTTCACGGGGATAGGTTAGTATTTCAGGGGACTATGTTAGTATTTCAGGGGTTAGGTTTTGTATTTCACGGGGATAGGTTAGTATTTCATGGGACTATGTTAGTATTTATGGGGGATAGGTTATTATTTCAGGGACTATGTTAGTATTTCAGGGGATAGGTTAGTATTTCAGTTAGTATTTCAGGGGTTAGGTTTTGTATTTCACGGGGATAGGTTAGTATTTCAGGGGACTATGTTAGTATTTCAGGGGGCTAGGTTAGTATTTCAGGGGACTATGTTAGTATTTCAGGGGGATAGGTTAGTATTTCAGGGGGATAGGTTAGTATTTCAGGGGTTAGGTTTTGTATTTCACGGGGATAGGTTAGTATTTCAGGGGACTATGTTAGTATTTCAGGGGGATAGGTTAGTATTTCAGGGGGATAGGTTAGTATTTCAGGGGTTAGGTTTTGTATTTCACGGGGATAGGTTAGTATTTTAGGGGGCTAGGTTAGTATTTCAGGGGGATAGGTTAGTATTTTAGGGGACTATGTTAGTATTTCAGGGGGATAGGCTAGTATTTCAGAGTACTGGGTTACCATTTGAAGGGGGGAATCTGGTATCTTATTCCCAAACAATTCGGAATCTCGCTACAACTATTTTCTACGACTACAGATAAGATTAGACCGGTTCTCATCTTTGTATTCCCTCATTCGTGGCGCAGAAACTTTGCCAGACTACCACTTAGGTCACGAAACCACCACCCATAGAAATCCCTATAACTTTTAGGTACAAGACTTTTAAAATAATGTATTAAGGCGTCGAAACTTTTAAGAGTATTGACCTTGGTTAGTATATATAGATCAGATTTTGCTTACCGAAGTCAGTAGTCAGAGTTTCAAATATCGTCAACCTCTTAAGGCAAAAATTATTAGTATAGTTACTTTATTTGATCAGATATGTTTGCTTAACTTCGTAGTCAGAGCAGCAGGTAGACAGGACCAGGAGAGTTCCCAAAATCTTCAACCTTCCAAGAAAAGCGAATTCTACCCCACACTTATGCTGCGAGGGGGAGGCAGAGGGCAAGGGACTCCTGCCTCGGCGCGCTCGTGACCAGAATTCGCGGCGGCCGTAACGAGGTTTGCGAGGCGAGGCAGAGGAGGGAGAGAGACAAGAGCCAGGGTGAAGCTGAGTGCTCGGCGTTTCCCCCCGTTCCCACCGCGTCCCACCTGGACCATACCGCGCGTGGCACCCGTCTTATGCTCCTGACGTGTTGAGTTTCGTGTGGAAGGATCGAGAGGCTTGGAGGAGAGTGGCTTGGTGGTGGTGGTTTGGGTTGGAGGATGGGAAATGATGTCAGCAAAGGAGGAGAAGGAGAAGGACGAGACCTGGGGTAGAAAGTTAAAGTACATGAGTGGGAGGAGAGAAAGGGGGAGGAGGAGGGAGGAGAGAAAGTAGAGAAGTGGAAATTATAGCGGAGATAGTGGTAGAAATTGTCGTATTAGAAGTTATGGTAGTAGTTAACGAAGATATACGTAGTAGCAGAATCAGCTGTTTAAGTACTGGTGGAAGTGATGATAATAGTAGGTAGAAGTAAATTAGCAGTAGTAGTAGTAGTAGTAGTAGCAGCAGTAGAAGTAGTAGACACCTCTCGTTCGGCCTCTCGTGTTTTTTTTTTTTTTCCGGAGCAGATTTTAACAGGTTTTTAATGTTGTTTTTTTGCCCTTATGCTGTCTCCCTTGCTGTAAAAAAAATAGTAGAAATAGTAGTAGTAGTAGTAATAGCAGTAGCAATGATAGTAGTAGTAGTAGTAATAGTAATTCCCACACCTGCTCACCAATTCTAACACCGCCTTTCCCTCATCTTTGCAGGGCGGTTGCCGGTGTGACTACATCTGCGTGTCGCTGGACGAGCACATCAGGGAGACACAGTGCATATGTAAGGAAGGCTGGAAGCTTGACCTCAACGGACGCTCCTGCATCCGTGAGTATTCCTGAGTCTGTCTTAATTGTGGGGAAGAAAACGGGGGGTGCCCAGATGCGCCTCCCGGAGGATATGTATTTCGTTGGCTGTTGTTTCTACTATTACTTTTTCTTTTTTTCTTCTTTTCTTCATCTTAAACTTTTTCTTTTCTTGTTTTTCGTTTTTTATCTTCTTCTTCTTCTTCTTCTTCTTCTTCTTCTTCTTCTTTTTTCTTCTTTTACTTCTTCTTCCACCACTACTACTGCTGCTACTACTACTACTACTACTACTACTACTACTACTACTACTACTACTACTGTTATAACTACTACTATTACCACAACCACTACCACTGCTAATCTCATACTACTACCGCCATTACTACTACTACTACTACTACTACTACTACTACTACTACTACTACTACTATTATTATAACTACTACTATTACCACAACCGCTACCACTACTAATACTAAAATCACGGCAATAAAGGTAATTTCATCTCTTTTACCTGTAAGCCCACCTGCAAATTACCACACGGAAAATGAGTTTAGTTCAGCGCGGTGCCCACACATATCAACAAACATTATATTATTTACACACAAATCCAGCCCCCCCCCAAAAGAAAATATATGTGGAAATGAAATACAGCTTTGTGAAGTAGTATTAACACGTGTTTATTTATTTTTACCTTTGTTTGCTTGTCACTAATGTGTTTTTAAGACCGTAATTACTTTTGTCTACCTCTGCGTTTTCTATTTTCGCGGGTCTTTTTTTTTTTTTTTTTTTTTTGCATATTTTTCTTTACTCGCTACCTGTTTTCCGTATTAAAACCCGTAAGAGGTCAGCATTGATTTACCTACCTTATACTCGTCCAGGTCACTAAAAATGCATTGTTCTTTTTTGATCTCATATAACTCAAAATGGTTACAAAAATAAAATAAAAGAGTTAAAGTTCGAAATCGCCATTTTTAAATGTCCCGCTGGGGCTTTAAATTTGGCTCGCTCAGTGATGCTGCCAGACGTACGATGTAGGAGTGAGGCAGCATTTTTTTGTATCGTTTTATCAATTTGTTTTTCATCTACGAAATATATGTGTATAATGGATACTTATTCATAAAGAAAAACACATGTTTCCATCCAAAAATTATTCAATATACAAAATTAGAGTACTTTTTTCACAAAATGTTTATTTTTATTTTTTATACTTACATACTCTACCCAAGCTTCTCAGAACTGCAGCAGGGTAGGGTATTCTTCAAAACAATGCATAGCGGTACATCACACTCGTGGCATTAGTAGCGAGTGTCGCTCCGTTTTCTTGGTCGTCTTTTTGTGTGACTGCAAACATGACAGGCTTTCTGGACATTTTTCTTTTTCATGTCTGGTCGTGGCTGCAAGGTGCGGGGAAAGTGCCGCCCTGTGATGGGTACAGGACTGTCAGCGTCATGACGTCCTGGGGTAGGGCGATCCACAGCATTTTCTTCCAACAACTGACGTACCACTTCGATGACAAAATCTTGTAGAGTAGGACTCTTGCTTGTCTTCTCTTTGAGTAATATGTGAGCATTCAGCATCGTTATATCAACAAGGGGAAAATATAGTTTCTTGTACCAGTTGAGTGTTTTACGGGCACATTCTATGGAGGAAATCAAAGCGTCAGATTTGTCTGCTAGACGCATGTTGGTATTGTAGTCAAGCAACACTCTGGTTTCATAATGCGTTGTCTGGTGGAACGATCAGTGTTGTGGCTGAGAACCATTTGAGGGTGGTGGATGGTGGTGAGAAGTGTTACCTCTCGTTTATCTTTCCCTATAACTGCGAGTGTGTCTTTGGCTTTCTTGTAGGCACAGTCTCCCTTGTTTGCTAGAGGAGGAAAATATGGCATGTATTTTCTACGCTTCTTCACAGTTCCACACCCGCCTGTCTGTCTACAGGAAAGAAACTCAAATAGTGCTGGACTTGTGTACCAGTTGTCTACGTATAGTACATGATTTTTATCTAGATATGGCTCCTTAAGTGTCATTACTACAGCTCCCGACAGTCCCGGGCTCTTATCATCAGTGACCTCTGACCCAACCCCTGTATACAACACAATGTCCTGCACAAAACCGGTCTTGCAGTCACAAAGGTCTTGTTCATTTTTTCAGTTATTTTGTTTGCATATGCCTCCAAGTTATCAGTGAAGTGAAGTGCTCGCAATATATTGACGAATCTGTTCACTGGCATGACCTTGCTGAAAACTGGTGTCTTGGCTACAGGGTCGGGAGTCCAATAATCCCTGTAGTTATTTTTCTTGACCACTCAGCATCACCAGAGCCAAAAACACCTTCATCGCAGGTACTGTAACATCATACCGCTGATGTTCACAAGACTCAGGACTCAACACTTTCCCTCCTCTCATGAAATGCACGCAGCGGTTTGACTCAGTTACAATTGTTTCCAAGATGTTTTCATCCCAGAAATAATTGTAAAATTCTCACTCCCGGCTCTCTGCTCTGAGTTCTTGCACTTTTATTCCCGAGCTTGACTCGTCAAAATTGTAAACTTGTGGCTCAAAATCTGTCCCATCTATCCAGTCCCCTCTGCCAGCAGGCCTAACTGGGTTAGGTGCAGCAGACACCCTTCCCCTATCCCGGCAAAGTGGTGTTTTGTGGCGGGTGGATAACAAAGGGCGAGTTATGTTTGCTCGTGTGCCGCGTGTCTCATCAGTGCCTGGATGCTGTGTGGATGCACTACTTGAGCCAAGGTCATCAAACTCATTATCATCATCTTCACTTGGGACAACAGATGAATGTTGCCTTCCACATGAAAATAGCCTAGACTCCCTTCTTTTCTTCCTCGTGCTGGGTGCATACAGCCAGTCAGATGTAGTGGAAGGGGCAGATAAGGTAGAGGCATGTGACGGCCCAGCAGTGGGAGAGGGTGGAGTGTGTGGAGGTGGCGGGAACACACCAAAGTGTTCTGCCTCAAGTTCATCCTCCTCCTCCATTTGCTGATCAAATACATGGTCAGGATCAGCATCATTATCATCAATGCTGATACCACTCTGATCAACAATAGATTCCTCAAAAGATAATTGCTCAATAATTTCAGCGGAAGTTAGAGAGCGGAGACGCCTGCCTGCCATCGTAACTCAGAGCCAGAGGCGGCGGGAAGCGGGAGGGAGGGGGTGGGGTGGTGGCTTACCCATGTGTCAAAATGGCGGGAAACTGTGCTGATATATGCTAGACACTTCAAGGAACATAATTAGTGTAGCTAGAGGGAATTTGAAATGCATAGGAAACGAGAAAGGGAAGAACGTTCTTATACGTGACCACAGATAGTAACCACGGGTCTCACGTACATGTGTAGCGGGCGAGTCCCCGCTGAAATAGTTACCAGTCACTCCAGGGTCACCAATTGTTGGCGGTAGTGAGTGTTCCAAGCGCTAACCCTGACGGATATTGCCTTTCTCTATCCGTGAACCAATTAGCGCTTAGAACACTAACTACCGCCAACACATGTACGTGGTTGACCTTTTACGGGTTAGTTTTCCTTGTTCAATTATTTTTTCCCCAGCGTTGCATACTTGTTTATGTCATTACCGAACCTTAATTAACAAAAAAGCTCGTTATTTTTTCCTCCTCTAAGACTTTGTTAGGTATTTTTCCTCGTTTGCCTCCTTCCTTCCCTCCCTCCCCACTCTATTCATTCGTCCCCAATCCTCCTCCTCCTCCTCCTCCTCATTCTCTCCTTTCACTTCCCCTCCCTAGTCCATGTCCCACAATTTGTAAGAGAAATTGAGCCTCAGAGAGAGAGAGAGAGAGAGAGAGAGAGAGAGAGAGACGAATGCAGCAAGAGTTATTCAAATCCTGGTCCACATTTCCGTAGATTTATATTCACTTCTCCTGAGGTGTCTGGAGCGTGACGAAAACTTGCGAATGTTGGAGGCGCGTCGGGATGAGAGGGAGCCGTGATGATAAGGAATGGTGGCGAGAAATTGGAATAGTAGTAGTAGTAGTAGTAGTAGTAGTAGTAGAGAGCAAAAAGGAAGTGTAGCAGGAAGAAGTAGAAGTAGTAATAGTAGTAGTAGTAGTAATAGCAGTAGTAGTAGTTGTAGTAGTGGTAAATGTAGTAGTAACAGCACCATCATACTCTTTTTTATTAAAGTTTTACACGTAGAAACCAAGAAGAAAATCGTGAGAGGAGGAAATTGTGTCGTCACCAACCCAAAACGAAAACAGAAAAAAAGACCCGTAAAAATACCAAAAAAAAACGAATACCAGAAAATAGCAGAACACAGTAAACAAAACAAAAAAAAAAGAAACGCGCCTTCAAACCAACCAAAAAAATACGAGTAAAAACGAAAACAAAAAAACGAATACCAAAAAATAGCAGAACACAGTAAACAAAAACAAAAAGAAACGCGCCTTCAAACCAACCAAAAAAATACGAGTAAAAACGAAAACAAAAAACAACAAAACACACACAAAAAAAAAATATAAATGCCTTCAAAACAACCAAGATGCAAAAAGATAAACGAAAACAAAAATATTACGGAACACAAAGCCGCAAACAAACCCTCCGCTGAGCCTTTATGCCGCAAATCTCGGGCGTTTCCTCACCTGGGTCACGTTCACACCTGCTCCTGCGGCGGCTCAGCGTAAGGAGGCGTGCATTGTGACGCGGATCACCCCAAAGCCACGGAGGTGTATTTCCTGAGCCCCGCCAAGCCAGGACGGGTGTGGCTGACGTGAGGGAGGAAGTGGAAATGAAAGAGGAACATATGGTGGACTGAGGGAAGGTTGCAGAGTAGAGGAGAGCAAAGACAGATTGTGGATGTGTTTCTGAAGCCCCTGGTGAGTAAATATGAGTGTGGCTGAAGTGAGGGAGACGGTGGAAGTAAAACAGACAAATTTGGTGGATTTAGAGAAGGTTGCAGTGTACAGAAAAGCACAGACAGATTAAGGATGTGTTTCTGAAGCCCCTGTTAAGCGAAGATGAGTGTGGCTAACGTAGGAAAGGAGAACAAGGAGAAAGAGACGAATATGGCGGATTGCTAGAAGTTTGCAGAGTAGAAGAAAGGAAAAACCGTGTATTGGTGTCTTTCCTGAGCCCCTGGGAAGCTTAGATGAGTGCAGCTGACGTATGAAAGAGAAAGAAGTGAAAGAGGCGAATATGGTGGATTGAGAGAAGGTTGCAGAATAGGAGACAGAAAAAAACAGCGTAAGGTTTTCTGAGCCCTTGGGAAGCTTAGATGAGTGCAGATGACGTACGGAAGGAGGAAGAAGTTAAAGAGGCGAATATGGTGGATTGAGAGAAGGTTGCAGCGTAGAAAAAGGATAAACAGGGTAAGGGTGTGTGTCCCTAACCCTATGCCAAGTCAAGGCAGGTGCTACTGATATATGGAAGGAAAAACAAGTGAAAAAATGAGATTAGGTGAATTGAGAGAAGGCAAGAGGAGAGTAGAAAAAAGCAACTACAGTTTAAGGGAAGGAGAAAAAAGTGAAAAAAGAAGGTACGGCGGACTGAGAAAAGGTTTTAACAGTATTGAAAAAACGGACGTATGAGGATGTTTTTTAAGCCTTGCCAAGCCTAGACGAGGAGTTAGAAGGGTACGAAAAGTATAAAGTATATTGAGAAACTTAAAAGACTGTATACAAGAGAGTGGTTTTTAAGACGTAATGTCGAGGAGAGGGATGAGGGAGAGAAAGAAAATGAGGGAATGGTTTACACATGAGTTAAAAAGCAAAGATGGAGGTAAGAAAAAGAAATATGAGGGAAAGAAAAGTAAAGAATCATAGGCAAAAGATACATGAAGGAAGGAGACGTGAGGAAACGAAATGGAATAAGGATAAATAAGTTTGGTAGAAAGAAGAGTTAGGAGGAGAGAAAGAAGGAGAGAGAGAGAGAGAGAGAGAGAGAGAGAGAGAGAGAGAGAGAGAGAGAGACGGCCAGGTGTGAAAAGATTGCATTTAGAGAGAGTAATTGAGATCCCCCGATATACGCCAGACAGACAGACGGACAGAGATGCGAGAAACAGACAGACAGACAAATTTAATAACAGATATAGAGCAAGGGACTGACGCGTTTGACCGGCCGGCGAGGGAAGAGACAGGAGGAAAGAAACAGAGCAAGAAGAGAAAAAAAGTGGAAACAGAAACGTTGAAGAATGTAAATGGACGAAAAAGATACGGTAAAAAAAAAAAATAGAACGAGAGAAAAAGTGAAAATTGAAATAGTAAAAAAAATCTCCCTGAATGAAAATTGTGCGGGAAAAAACAGAACGAGGAGGAAAAATGAAATTGTAAAAGTCTAAAAAAATCAAATTGAATGAAAGAAAATGAAAAAAACGAGGAGGAAGAATGAAAATGTAAACGTTAAAAAAATCTAATTGGATGAAAGATAAAACGGAAAACAAACAGGAGTAGAAAAAATGAAAACAGAAAAGTGAAAAAAAAATCAGTATGGATGAAAAATAAACGGGAAAAAAACAGAACAAGAAGAAAAAAAAAGAAAATAGTAACGTAAAAAAATCAAATTGGATGAAAGATAGAACGAAAAAAACGAGAAGACAAAAATTAAAATAAAAACGTTGAAAAATTTAAATGGACGAAAAATATACTGAAAAAAAACGAGAACGAGAGAAAATTTAAAATAGAAGCGATAAAAGAAATACAAAAAAAAGTAATATAAAGACAATAAAATCTGATAAATAAAAGAATGTAAATAGAAAAAATAAAGTAAAAAAAGAAAAAAAATCAGATAAACACAAACAGACAAATATGTACGGGAGAGAGAGAAAGAAACACAGGCAAACATATATACAGACAGACACACTGACCAATTAATTATTCAAAACTCGTTATCTTCTGCAACAGAGTATCTCACTAAAAGGTTTTCAACGTTCTCTAATTACGAAAATAAGGTGAGGTCTCTTTCTTCTCTCCACTAGAAAACACACGTAGCTGAGAACGGGAGATTGCGGAGACATATTGCAAGCCGCTGAAAGAATGGTTAAAGTTTAGACATATTCTGTGCGTCTCTTCCTAACGTCCATGATATCGTATTGTGATTAGCTAAAGTACGATATTGTTCCTCTTTTTCTTTATTTCGTTACTCTGAGTCAGCTGTTTCTGTTTCCTTGTCTTTATTTCTTTACTCTTCGTTATCCAGGGGTCACTTTTTCTGCTTTTTTTTCCTCCTCTTTATATTTACTTACTCCTTTTCATCTGCAGTCGCTATTTCTGTATCTCTGTCTGGATTTCTGTACTCTTGTTCATAAAGGGTCGCTGTGCCTGTCTATAATCCTCTCTGTTTGACCGGTTCTGAAGTTCATGTCTTGATTGTCTCTCCTCTGGTAGGTCCCACTTTATTTATGCAGTTCAACGTCTTTAACTTTGGTCTTCCTCTTTCTTCTCTCCTGCAGTTCCATCTCACTAAGTTTCTTCATCTGCCTTTTAGCCCTGAATTTCGTCTCTCGGTAACTACCTCTCTCGTTTGTCTTCCTCAGCACAGTCCAACAGTCCAACCCCTTCATCTTTGGTTTTCCTCTTTTTCTTCTCTCCTGCACTTCCATTTCACTAGTTCTCTTCATCTGCCTTTTAGCCCTGAATTTCATCTCTCGGTTGCTCCTTCTCTCGTTCGTTTAACACAGTCCGACCCCTTCATCTTTGGTCTTTCTCTTTTCCTTCTCTCCTGCACTTCCATGTCACTTGTTCTCTCCATCTGTCTCTGTCCTCAATTTCATATCCTCTTAGTCCTTTCTCTTCTATGTCTTCCGTAACTCAGTCTAACAATCTAGTCACTTCATCTTTAGTCTTCCTCTTTTTCTTTTCCCTCTTCCTCCCTCTCTTCGTCCTTTTAATCTGCACTTTCCTCTGACTAGTTCTCTCCATCTGTCCGTGTCCTCCGTCTCTTGGTAGTTGCTTCTCTCGTGTGTCTTCCTTCACTCAGTTCAACAGCCCAATCCCCTCATCTTTGGTCTTTCTCTTCCTTCTCCCTCTCTTTGCCCTTTTAATCTGCACTTTCCTCTGACTTGTTCTCTCCATCTGTCTCGGTCCGAACTTCGTCTCCTGATAGACTCTACTTTAGTATGTCTTCTTAACACATTGCTTCTGTCCAACTCCTTCATCTTCGGCCTTCCCCTTCTTTCATTCCTCCACTCCCATCTGACTAGCTCTCTCCATCTCCCCGGGTCTTGAACGCTATGTGTCTTGTTAGTCCGTTCCCTCATATGTCTTCCGTAACTTAATCTAACAGTCCAACCACTTTATCTTTGGTCTTCCTCCTTCGCTCCTTCCTTTCCATCTCGCTAGTTCTCTCCATCCGTCTCGATCTGAACTTCTATTATTTTATGCTCCATTTGTCATCGGCGATAGTACCCATTTATCTTCTTTTTCTTTTAATTCTTCATCTGGTTCCTTCGTCTCCCTTGCACTCCTGACGCCTTCTCACGCTCGTTCCATCCTAAGACCAGAGTGAAGTCTTCCGAGGACCATTTTCAAGGGACCATTCTCTCGTAATAAGCTCCCACCTTCAAGCTAATGTGTGTAATGTCGCTTATCAACACTATACACCGGCCCACGTCCTCGTACAGGTAAATGGTATGTTAATGAGGCCGGGGAAAGAAGGTGGAGGAAAATTAAGATGTGGGTGGTGTGTTTAGGGAGAGAGGGAGGGAGAGAAGGAGGGAGAGAGGAAAGAGAAAGAGAAAGAGAAAGAGAAAGAGAAAGAGAGAGAGAGAGAGGCAGAACAAACAAACTAATTAGTGGGGAGTACGATAGACCATTACTTGCACACACACACACACACACACACACACACACACACACACACACACACACACACACATGGTAGAGACAGTCCATTTAGGGAATCCCACATCAAAGGAAAGAGGAAATATGCCATGCCCTTTTACCTCTCCCCTTCACCCCCTTCCCTTCACCCCTCCATCACCCCTCCACCCCACTTTACTCTCCCTTCACTCCTCTCACTTTCCACCATCTCCACCCCACTACACTCTCTCACATCACTCCCCCTTCCCTCTTCCCTTACTCTTTACACACCTCTACCTCCTCACTCTCTCCCCTCCCCCCTTCATTCTCGTCCTCACCCCATCACCATATCACCCTTTTCACTCCCTTCACCCCTCTGTAACTCCCTTCACCTTCAGTATCTCTCTTCACCCCCTTCATTCCCTCTCCTCACCCCCTTTCCTCCTCTTTCCTTCCCTTTACCTCCCTTTCTCCCTTTCTCCCTTCCTCTCCTGTCTACACACTGACCGAGAAAGTGGGAGAATAGTTGTTTTGACATGCCCCCAGTGTTGTCTTTACCCGTCTCCCCCCCCCCCCCTCTCTCCCTCTCTCTCTCTCCCTCCCGGCCTCTCTCTCTCTCGCTCTCGCTCTCTCTCCCCCCTCGTATTTTTCTACATGTTTCTAGTGTTGAGTTCATGCATGGAAAGTTTGACTGCTGTTGCGGGGATGTCGTGCATGGTGTGTTTGTGTGTGTGTGTGTGTGTGTGTGTGTGTGTGTGTGTGTGTGTGTGTGTGTGTGTGTGTGTGTTTCTTTCGTATCAAACCTTTAAGATCATCATTTTGTCTATCTTTTCTTTCTTTATCTATTTCTTCTTTTATTCTCCTCGTCCATCTCCTCCTCTTCTTCGTTCATCCTCCTCTTTTTTTCCTCTTTTTCCTCCTTATCTTGTTCTAGGCATCGACCTTCTACCTCATCCTCTTTTCTTCATCTTCATTCTCCTCCTCCTCCTCCTCCTCCTCCTTCTCCTCCTCTTCCCCTTAATCCTAATCTTGGGCCTTCTAATCCTCTTATCTTGTTCTCATTCTCTTTTTAAGCCTACTTTGATCTTTATTCCTCCTTTTCCTTATTGTCTTTTTTTTCCCCCCGTTTCCTCGTGTCTTCTTTTTCTTTCCTCCTTCTGTCATTTTTGTGCTTTCTCCCTCCCTCTTCTTTTCCACCTCCTTTTCCTCCTCCTCCTCCTCGTCTTCGTTCTCCACCTTCACCGCTACCTTCTCCTCCTCCTCCTAACAACCACTTACCTCGAGAAGCACCTGGCGTTACCTTGAACACCTGTTTAAGTGGAGTGTGAGATCTGGAGGCACTGAATAGACTGGTAGCGAAGGAGATGAAGAAGAGGAGGAGGAGGAGGACGAGTAGTTAGTGGAAGCGGTCGAGGAGGGGGAGGACGAGCAGGAGGAGGAGGAGGAGGAGGACGGGGATCTAGTGGAAGCTGTGGATTAGTCGGAAGCGTTTCTTTGTGAGCATGGATTGCGTTAGCTGGGGTTTCTTTTGGCGAGGGAGCGAGGAAGGAAGGAGCTGGGTAATGGAGGCTGCCTGGATGAAGGGACTGAGTGGGTGATTGGATGGGAGGGAAAGTAGATGTGTGGTTAGATAACTGACTAACCGGACAAATGGATGGATGATTAGATGGATGACTGTATAGATTGATAGATACATGGCTGACTGACTGACTATTTGGGTGAATGGATGAATAGATTACTGGCTGATTGCCCGACTGGATAGATGGATGAATAAACGAGTGACTGGTTGAATAAATGGTTGAATATATGACTGACTGGCTGGAAGAGTGGATGACTGACTGACTGGCTGGGAGACTGGATGACTGACTGGCTGGAAGAGTGGATGACTGACTGACTGGCTGGGAGAGTGGATGACTGACTGGCTGGCTGGAAGAGTGGATGACTGACTGACTGGAAGAGTGGATGACTGACTGACTGGCTGTAAGAGTGGATGGCTGACTAACTGGAAGAGTGGATGACTGACTGACTGGCTGGGAGAGTGAACGACTGACTGACTTGACTGTTTCTGTACTAGGCAACCCTGAGAGGAGGAGCCCAAGGGAACGCCCACACAAGTCATGACTGAGGCGAGTTGATCGATCATGCCGGCAAGGACTTAGGAAGGATAGGGCAGCCGCGTGAGAGCTTACTCGTGGGGGGCCGTCGGGGGTGTAGGCGGCTAGTGAGAGAAGCAACGCGCCCCCCATTAGTTAGTTAGTTTTCCCTTCACTAAAAAATGATGCGTTGGTGACTATAGTGACCTAAACCTTGTGGTACTCTAGCGTCCGAACAATCAGTGGTAGAAATACAGAGTTGTTTTGTAATTTTTTCCTTTGTTTTCCCATCGGTCTCGGCCTCGCGACACAACACACCTGACACTGTCGCCCGCGGTGCCCAGGGAAGCTTCATGAATCATTGCTTCCCGACAGGTGCAATTTGATTAGACTCACCCACGCCGGAGCGCCGCGAGGGGTCGGCAGCCTCTTGGCGAGCGACGGGCGTCTCCCATTGGTTGACACGCGGTGACGTCAGCGTTGAGGCGACCAATAGCTGAGGCCCGATTTTGTCCCCTTGCCAGGACGTACCTTCGTGGAGTAATGGCTTCTTGAATATTAATGTGCCTCAAGAGAAGACTCCCTCCCTCCTCCTCCTCCTCCAGGCACCAGTCTAGCTCAGCTGCTGACGATGTTTGCAGAATTAATGGGAAGTGAGATTTTTTTTTCCTTTTCTTGGTCCTTATTTGCTTTTTTTTTTTTAGGTGGAACTGCGATTTGAGTCCGTTAGTTTGTATGTGAGTTTGTTTAGGAGTTGTTGTCCCCCGAGTGTGTGTGTGTGTGTGTGTGTGTGTGTGTGTGTGTGTGTGTCTGTTTCCATTCTTGTAATACATTCTTTTACTTGTTGCTCTTCCTCCTCCTCCTATTTCCTCTTATCTTATTGTTGCTGTTTCCTCCTCCTCCTCCTCCTCCTCCTCCTCCTTCTCCTCCTCCTCCTCTTCATCCTCCTTCTTATTCTTTCCATTTTACATCCTTCTGCTCCTTCTATTATCCGTCCTCCTCCTCCTCCTCCTCCTCCTCCTTTTTCCTCGTGTCCCCTGAGGCAGCAGCTTCCCCTGTCTGCTTACATCTCTGCAGCCACTCATGCATCTCTCTCTCTCTCTCTCTCTCTCTCTCTCTCTCTCTCTCTCTCTCTCTCTCTCTCTCTCTCTCTCTCTCTCTCTCTCTCTCTCTCTCTCTCTGTCTGATGCAATTATTATTTTTTTTTCGATTAACCCGTCAACTTTTTTTTCCTGTTCATTGTTACCTGGAATTGACAAAAAAAATAATACCTGCTTACTTACTACAATGAACAGGTAAAAAATGAATAATCAACGTTGTACACGGGAGGCTTTCGTTATAGGTTGGTTCGTTAATTCCGTGGGTGTTTACCTACTACGAAATGTACTGGTGTTCACTGGCCCGGTTCGCTGCTTCGTTGAATATCCCTGTTGTTGGTTGTTGCTGTTGTTGTTGGTGGTGGTGATGGTGGTGGTAGTGTTGTTGTTGTTGCTGTTGGTGGTGGTGGTGGTGGTGATGTGTGTGTTTGTTGAGGCATTAAAATCGCTTCTCCATTTGGTTTCCTTTGAATGAGTTAGTTTGTATAACGTTGATAACACACACACGCACACACGCACAGAGCCCCCCCCCCCCCCCACATAACATCAGCTATTCCCCCCCCCTCCCTCTCTTTCCTCCTTCTTTTCTGATAAATCCATACTTTTTTCCACCTCCTCTTCGAAAATACCATCCACATCCACCTCCATCCACTTCAGACTCCCTTCCACCCCCACCTTTCATCTTCCACATTCACTATTCACTGCTTTTATTCGTTTTTATTTCATCCATCATTTTTCTTTCTCTTCCTCTTCGTCTTCCAGTATTCCTCCCACTCCTCTTCTTACACTCTCTTCCATCTTCATCTTTCCCTCTTCTCCTCCTCCTCCTCCTCGTTCTTCATCTTCTCTCATTCTTCTCTCCTTTATTTTTTTTCTCCACCCTTGACCTTCATATCTCCTTCATATTGTCTTCCATTTCCTTTCTTCAGCTCTTCTTTATCTCTCCTCCAGTTTTTCCACTCCTCCTCCTCCTCCTCCTCCTCTAAGAATCTTTTACTCGTGAAGACAAAGATAATTCACTCAACAAATACAATGAAACTGATGAATCTCTCTCTCTCTCTCTCTCTCTCTCTCTCTCTCTCTCTCTCTCTCTCTCTCTCTCTCTCTCTCTCTCTCTCTCTCTCTCTCTCTCTCTCTCTCTCTCTCTCTCTCTCTTTTTCCTTGTTTGTTTTCTTCATTCCTTCCCTTCCCTCCTTCATTCTCTCGTTCTTACTTTCCTTCTTTTTTCCTTTCTTCCTCCCTTCTTTTTTATGATTCCTTTTCCCTTCGTCTTCCTTTCTTCCTTCCTGTCTCACCTGTTCCCTCTCCTCTTTCTCTCTCACTCTTTCTCTCCATTTTAATTTTTTTCTCCATTTTTCTTCCATACTAAACCTTTTCTATCCATCACCTTCCTACTCTCTCCCTTCTTACTCTCGCCAACTCTTTCTATTTCAATCTTTCAATCTTTCTTTATATCAATTTATCTATCTATCAATCTATCTATCGCATCAATTAATCTTTGCCTCTTCTTCCCTCTCGTCTTAGTCTTTGCCCACCATTAAAGCCTTTCACTTGGTTAGGTGTCAAGAGAGGATGAAGCAGAGAGAGAGAGAGAGAGAGAGAGAGAGAGAGAGAGGGAGAGGGAGAGGGAGAGAGGGATTTCAACCACGATTAGAGGGGGACACAAAGTAAATCGGGTTAGCAGTGTTTCTTGAAGTAGAGAGGAAGGTTAAAGGTATTAGGTGGGGATGAGGAAGAAGAATGTTAGGAGGAGAAGGAAAAAGAGAAGGAGCTAGGAGGAAGAAGAGGAGGAGCAGAGGAGGAGGAGGAGGAGGAGGAGTTTCTGACCTGGATATTATAAAGAACCAAAAAGTGAAATATAAACGAAGGGAAGGAAAAGCGAGGTAGATGTTTTTGAGAGAAATGTTACGACTGCGAAGGAAAATAAGACAGATAGATAGATAGACAGACAGACAGACAGACAAAAAAATCCACGACAGAGAGAAAAGAAGAAAAATCTCATGAGAAAAATAAATGGGTCGATGAACTGAGAGAAATGAAAAAATGAAATCAAGAGAGAGAAAAAAATAAAAAAAGAGGAAGGAGAAGAAGCAGAGAAAGACACAGAGAGAGAGAATAAGGGAAGATAGATATATAAATAGATAAACAGAAGATAGAAAAAAAGATGAAGGAAAGAGAAGAAGAAGAAAATGATACAGAGAGAATAAAGATAGTTGTATAGAAAGTCAGAGAGAGAGAGAGAGAGAGAGAGAGAGAGAGAGAGAGAGACAGAGAGACAGAGAAACTGTAAACCAACCCAATCTGTTTGTTTCCATCGCCGTGAATAAAAACAAAATGAAAAAATGTGAAAGAAGAAAAAAACAAAATAAAACACGACTGAATAAAATAGAAGGAAGCGAATACAGGAAATGACGCGTATGTTTCCTTGATGGTCCAGTGCTTCTCGTGGGAGGAAAGTTGTGGAGGAAGAGGAGGAGGAGGAGGAGGAGGGAGGGCTTAGGAGTCCAAACGAGAGAAGCAAAGGTGAAAGGAGAGGACCGAAGGGAGAAAGAAAAGATCAGGTAGTGGACGAGAGGAGAGAGAGAGAGAGAGAGAGAGAGAGAGAGATGAAAAGAAGAAAACCGCAGAAGATACCAGATAGGAGGAAGATAAAGAGAGGAAGACTGACAGAGAGGAAGATAAGAAGAGAGACGAGATGAAAGAAGGAATAGAAGAGAAAGAGGAAATGGAGATGAAAGATGATAAGACAACACAAAAAAAAGAGAAAAAAAGAATAGATAAAAAGAGGAAGAAGAGAGGAGGAAAGACGACAACATCACAGGAAAAGGAGGTGAAGGATGGGAAAGATACGTGACAAGAGGAGTAAGAGAAGGAATAAGAGGGATGTAAGAGGAGAGGGATGGAGTGGGAGTGCCTGGGGATTAGGAAGTGAGAGGGAAGAGCATTGACACGGAAGGGAGATGGGAGATGACAAACTGACCTATATGAGAGAGAAAGGGAGAAGGGGAGAAGGAAAGGAGTGGATGGGAGAGGGAAGGAGTGGATGGGAGAGGGAAGAAGTGGATGAGAGAGGGTAAGGATGGATGGGAGAGGGAAGGAGTGGATGAGAGAGGGTAAGGATGGATGGGAGAGGGGAAGGAGTGGATGGGAGAGGGAAGAATATGGGGAGGATTTTGCAAAGACGATAATAGCAAATAGATGATGATGATGATGATAATAATAATAAGAGGAAGAAGAAGAAGAAGAAAAAAAAAAATAAGGAATGAAAAAAATATAATAAAAAACAAAGAAAAAAGAAAGGAAAAGAAAGAGAAAAAAAGAGAAGAAAAAAACAAAGAAGGGGAATGAAAAGATTAATAAAGGAAAACTAGAAATAAATTACCACTTTGGAGATAGTTAAGTAAATACAGAGGAAAGAAAAGAAAAAAAGGAAGAAAGTAAACTAGAAAGAAAGAAAGCAAGAAAGGCAAAGAGGAAAAGAGAATGAAAAAGGAAAGAAAGGAAATAGGAATGACCAGACTAAGAAATGTGTGTGTGTGTGTGTGTGTGTGTGTGTGTGTGTGTGTGTGTGTGTGTGTGTGTGTGTGTGTGTGTGTGTTTAGCTACCCAAACTTCCTCCTGCATCCTAAACTTTTTAAATTGACTCATTATAACGAACTCAGCCGCTTGCACAGACCCCCCTCCTCTCCCCCGCCCCCCTTCACCCCCCTAAAAAAAAGAGGAAAGGAAAATTAAGAAAAAGAGAAAAGAATGAAAAGAATGGGTGATATTTTTGTCCTAGGTTTTCCGACGCAGCAAAACAACACAGCGTCGAGAAAGTAAAATCCATATCCCTTCCATTTCCCTTCCATCCCTAATCTCCCTTCCCTCAGCCTCCCTCCTCTTCCTTTTCCTTCCCAGTACCTTTCCCTTCCCGATCACCCCTCCCTCCCCTATCACCCCTTCCCTTTCCTCCCTAATCTCCCTTCCATTTCTTCCTTTTCTTCCCTCCTCCACATACCATCCACCCCATAACCCTCAGCCTCCCTCCTCTTCCTTTTCCTTACCTGTCCCTTTCCCTTCCCCATCACCCCTTCCCTTCCCTCCTTTTTCTCCCTTCCCTCCCTTCCCTTCCTTCCCTAAAGGGATGGAAAGGAAACGGAAAACAAAGGTAGGAAAGGGAAGGGAAGGAATAGGAATGAAAGGGAAGCGAGAGAAAGAAAGGAAAGGAAGGAAAGTTAAAGGGAAGGAAACAAAAGGGAAAGAAAAGGCAGGGACTGCAAGGGAAAGGAAAGGAAGGGAAAAGAGAGAAAGAAAGGAAAGGAAAGAAAGGGAAGAGAAACGATCAGGAGGAAAGGGAAGGAAAAGGAGCAGGAATAGAATAATAGGAAATGCAGGAAAGGGGACAGTAAAGGGAGAATAGAAAGAAAAGGAAAGCAAAATGAAAGAAAAAGAAGAATACAGAAAAATGAACAGGAGGAAAAGAAAAAAATATCAATGTCAATATGGGAAGGTAGAAGAGGGACGTAGAAAGGAGAGGAAAGGGAAGGGAAAAGAGCAAGGATTTTTTTCTCCTCTTCTTCGTCCTTTTTTCAAGTCGTCGTGGTGTCATTTTTTTCCCTTTTTTTCCCTCCTCTCTTTTTCTCTATGTCTTCCGGAAATGAGGTGTCGAGAGCCAGGTAACACGTACGAGACATGTTTCCTTCCCTTTACTTGTCGCCTCCCCTCTCCCTTCACTTCCCTTCCCTCCCTAATCTCCCTTCCCTTTCCCTTCCCTCCCTTTCCTTTCCCTCTTTCACACACCTTCCACTCCCTTACCCACTGTCTCCCTCTTCTTCCTTTCCCTCCCCTCCCCCTCCATTTCCCTTCCCTCCCTAATCTCCCTTCCCTTTCCCTCCCCTCCCTTTCCTTTCCCTCTTTCACGCACCTTCCTCTCCCTTACCCACTGCCTCCCTCCCCTCCTCTCCCCTTCCTTTCCTTTCCCTTACCTGTCCCCTCCCCTCCCCCTCCACTTCCCTTCCCTCCCTAATCTCCCTTCCCTTTCCCTTCCCTCCCTTTCCTTTCCCTCTTCCACTCCTTTACCCTCAGCCTCCCTCCCCCTCCTCTCCTTCCCCTCCCCTCCTCTCCCCTTCCTTTACTTTCCCTTACCTGTCCCCTCCCCTCCCCCTCCACTTCCCTTTCCTCTCCCCTTTTCTTCCCTCTTCCACACACCATCCACCCCATAGCCCTCAGCCTCCTTCCCTTCCTTTCCTTTACTTGTCCCCTTCCCTTCCCCATCACCCTTCCCTCCCTTATCACCCCTACCCTTTCCTCCCTTATCTCCTGTCCCTTCCCTCCTTTTCCTTTCCCTCTTTCATATACCATCCACTCCCTTCCCCTCTGTCTCCCTCCCCTTCCTTTCCCTTACCTGTCAACTCCCCTCCCCCATCACCCCTTCCATTCCCTCCCCTTCCCATCACATACCATCCACCCCAAATCCCTTCAGCTATCCTCCCCTCCCTTTCCTTCTCCCACCTTTCCTTCTCCTTCCCCGCACTTTCCCGTCTCTTCCCTTCCATCTACTCTCCCCTCCCCCCTTCCATTCCTAGTGTGCTCCCCCTCCCTAAACTCCCTCTATCTCCCTTCTTACTCCCCTCCCTTCCCTTCGTCACCCTCATATATCTCCTCTTCATACACCGCCCCCCCTTCCACCTCCTCCTCCTCCTCCTCCTTCACCTCCTTCACCTTCATTCCTCCTCCTCCTCCTCTGCTTCCTCTTCAATATCTTTTTTTTTATATCTTTTTGATCCACCAGCATTTTTTTCCTTTTTTTTCACATATCCTGACATCCTTCCTCTCTCTCTCTCTCTCTCTCTCTCTCTCTCTCTCTCTCTCTCTCTCTCTCTCTCTCTCTCTCTCTCTCTCTCTCTCTCTCTCTCTCTATCTCTCTCTCTCTCTCTCTCTCTCTCTCTCTCTCTCTCTCTCTCTCTCTCTCTCTCTCTCTCTCTCTCTCTCTCTCTCTCTCTCTCTCTCTCTCTCTCTCTCTCTCTCTCTCTCTCTCTCTCTCTCTCCGTATATGTACTCTTTTCCTCCTTTCCCTCCTCCTCCTCCTCCTCCTCCTCCTCTTCCTCCTCCTCCTGACCTTTTCGTTGCATCCTCCCAGCCCTAACTTTCCTCCCTCCTTCCCTTTTATGTTTTTTTTCTTCTTTTTTTACCTCCTGTTCCCTCCACAATTCCCTCTCTCTTTTTTTTCTTCTCAATCCAATTTATATTTATTTTTAGATTTTTGAATTGTGATATTTTTCTCTCAGATATTTTTCTTTTCTTTTTTTCCTTTAATTTTCATGATTGTTTTCCCTTCCGGTTCCTCGTGTTTGTCTCCAATTTTCCTTGATTTTCCTTCTTTTTTTTTGCTCTGGTTTCCATTTCCTCCTTTTTGTTCATTTTTCTTTCATTCTTTCTTTTCTTTCAACTCCTTTCATCTCTCTCTCTCTCTCTCTCTCTCTCTCTCTCTCTCTCTCTCTCTCTCTCTCTCTCTCTCTCTCTCTCTCTCTCTCTCTCTCTCTCTCTCTCTCTCTCTCTCTCTCTCTCTCTCTCTCTCTCTCTCTCGCTCTCAATTTTTCTCCCTCTTCTCTTTCCTTCCACTTATTTTCTCAATCTCCTCTCATTCTTTCCTCCAATCTCTTCCATTTTGCATCCTCCTCCTCCTCCTCCTCCTCCTCCTCCTCCTCCTCCCTTTCCCTCTCTCTCTCTCCTCTGATCTCTCGTTTTCTCCACTTTCTTTTCTCTCTTTTTTATTTATTTTCTTTTCGTTTCCATTTTCAATACTTCGTCCTTTTTTTTCTCTATTTATTTTTAATTCTCGTTCTGTCCCTCTTTCTATCCTTTCCTCTTTTTCCCCTTTTCTCTGTTTCTTCTCTCTCTGTATCTCCTGGTTTCTCCTGTTTCTCTCTCCCTTATTTATCTTTTCTTCTTCTTGCTTTCTCTTCATTTTCTCTTCCTGGTATTCTTCCTTTTTCCCTCCTTGTCCATTCTTCCCTTTTAGCTTTTATGCCTTCTTTCCTTCCTCTTTCTCTCTTTCTCTCCTTCATTTTCCTTGGTCTCTCTCTCTCTCTCTCTCTCTCTCTCTCTCTCTCTCTCTCTCTCTCTCTCTCTCTCTCTCTCTCTCTCTCTCTCTCTCTCTCTCTCTCTCTCTCTCTCTCTCTCTCTCTCTCTCTCTCTCTCTCTCTCTCTCTCTCTCTCTCTCTCTCTCTCTCTCTCTCTCTCTCTCTCTCTCTCTCTCTCTCTCTCTCTCGCTCACTCTCTCTCCCCTCCTCCTCCTCCTCCTCCTCCTCCCCATTCACAATAGCATAGTTCCGCCTTTTCGCAATGTCTCCTAATCCTTTCGGTCTAGCGAAGTCCTGTACAGATATTGCCTCCGTGAATACCTGTAAAGAGGGATGGAGAAAAGAGGGAGGGAAGGAAGGAGGGACAGAGGGAGGGAGGGAGAGAGGAAGGGAGGAGGGAAGGACGGAAGGGAGGAAGGAAGGGAAGGAAGGAGGGACAGAGGGAGGGAGGGAGACAGGAAGGGAGACAGGAAGGGAGGAGGGAAGGAAGGAATGGAGAGAAGAACGGGATTTGGAGGTAGATAAGGAGGAGAAAGAAAGAAAGAAAGAAAGGAAAGAAGAAAAAAATGGAGCGGGATGGGAAGAAAGAGAAGAAAGAAGGAAATACAGAAAGAAAAGACAAAGGAAGAAAGAGAAAGAAAGATACAGAGAAACAAAGAAACAAACAAGCAAATAAACAAAGAAACAAAAAAAATGAAGAGAAATGATGCAAGAATGAATGAAAGGGAGAAAGAAAGAGACGAATGAGAGAGGGCATGAAAGGAATGAAGTGATAAATGAAGGGAGAAGAAGTGAATGAAAGAAAATCAAATAACAGAGAGGAAGAAGGAAAAAGTTGGAGATAAAGAAGAAGACAAGGAGAACTGGAAGGAGGGAAGAAAAGAATGAAGGGAGAAGAAGTGAATGAATGAAAGAAAATGACGGAGAGGAAGAAGGAAAAAAGAAAGAGATAAAGAAAGAAAACAAGGAGAACTGGAAGGAGGGAAGGAAAGAATGAAGGTAAAGAGAAACGAGAAAAAGAGAAAGATAGAAAGGAATAAGAGATAAAGAATTGAAAGAGAATGATGAGAAAAATAAGAAATGAGAAGAGAAAAAAATACACACTTGCTTGAATGGAATACCTGGAGAGAGAGAGAGAGAGAGGGGAAAGAATCTAATAACACTCCTTTTGTTGTCCTTACCTCCCCTTCCCTTTCTCTCCCTCTCCCTCTCTCTCCCTCCCTCTCTCTTCCTCCCTTTTCATTTTCCTTCTTTCCCACGCCTTTTCCCTCCTGTTCACCTCTCCCACGCACACCTTTCTCTCCCTTCTTTCCTCCATGTCTCTCTCTCTCACCTCTCTCCCTCTCATCTCTCTTGTCTCTTATCTATTATATTTTTTCTCTCCCTTACACCTTTCTTCTCTCCATCTCACCTATCTTCTTCTCTCCCTTACCTGTCTTTTTCTCTCCCTCCCTCCTTCCCTCCGTCTCATCTGTTACCTCCTCCCTATCCCTCACACCTTTCTTTTTCTCTCCCTCTCATCTGTCTTCTCTCCCTCCCCCTCACACCTGTTTTCTTCTCCCTCCCGCTCACACCTGTCTTCTTCTCCTCCACAGCCGGTCGAGGGGTTAAGGTGGAACAGACCATCTACATCGCTGCCATCATCCTCGTCATCATCGTCGTGGCCTCCGTCTCCGCTACGTCCATCTTCTGTTGTGAGTACCCATCTTCTTCTTGTGGGCCGCCTATGTTGTTGTTGTTTTTTGTTATTTTCCCTTCTTTCCTTTATGCTGTATTTTTTTTTCGCCTTGGTGTTTGTTTGTTTTTTTCGTTTATTATGTTTTCTTTATCTTCATTTGGGTAAGAAAAACAGGTGCTCGATGTTCGTCACTTGAGGAAATGTTTAAAATTCCTGTAATGAAGCAAGCGGTGAAGTATATGAATGGTGTAAGTCATCCCCTCCATGCAAGCTATACTGTTGTGAGGTCTGGCAGGGGACCGTTACTCCCTATGACTACAAGAAATAGGTACAGGGATTCATTTATACCAGAACGTTTTATAACCATTTAAGAGCAGCGAGTAGCGGGCTTTTTTTTATTATTTTTGCCTTTCTGTTGTGCCCTTGAGCTGTCTCCTTTGTTGTAAAAAAAAAAAATATGTATCATCGCGGAAACAGAAAACACTGACCACTTGATAATTATTGGATATTGGTTACTAGAATTTTTTTTTACTACTTTAATTGATTTTAGGTTTTATATATTTTTTAGATTTGGTTGTTATTGCTCTTAGGTTGATTTCTTCCTATATTTTGTTGTACCCTTGAGTCACATCTGTGCTTCCTTCTTTTACTTCCTCTTTGAGCACACGACAAGAAGAAATTCTGGCTGTATTTGTATTTAATTGGACAGTAAATGTTATCTTATCTTATCCTTACTGTCTTCCCTCGTTTCTTCCCTCCCTTCCTCATTCCACTCCTTCTTCCCTTCCGTGTTATTCTTTCCCTTCCCTTCCCTCCCCTTTCCTTCCTTTCCTTCCCTTCCCTCCCCTTCCCTTCCTTTTCTTCTCTTCCCCTTCCCTTATCTTACCTTACTTTACCTAACCTTCCCTTCCCTTCCTTTCATTTTCATTTTCCTTTCCTTCTCTTCCCTCCCTTTCCCTTCTCTTCCCTTCCCTTCCTTTCCTCCACATTCCTTCCTTCCCCCTCCTTCCCCTTCCCTTCCCTCCCCTTCCTTTCCCTCCCCTTCCTTTCCCCTCCCTTCCCTTCCCTCCCATTCCTTTCCCTTTCTTTCCCTTCCCTTCCCTCCCCTCCCCCTCCCTTCCCTTCCATCCCTTTCCCTACCCTTCCCATCCCTTCCTTTCTCTTCTTTGGGCCTTGAGAGTGAACGTAAAGCGGCTCATCAAAGCAGGAATGGTGGTGATTGTGGTGGTGATAGTGGTGGTTGTCGTGGTGATGGTGATGGTGATGGTGGTGATGGGAGGAGAAAGGAGAAGAGACGAGAGGAGCTGACTTTGATGTGAGTGTGTGTGTCTGTGTGTGTGTGTGTGTGTGTGTGTGTGTGTGTGTGTGTGTGTGTGTGTGTGTGTGTGTGTGTGTGTGTGTGTGTGTGTGTGTGTGTGTGTGTGTGTGTGTGTGTGTGTGTGTGTGTGTGTGTGTGTGTGTGTGTGTGTGTGTGTGTGTCTGTGTGTGTGTGTGTGTGTGTGTGTGTGTGTGTGTGTGTGTGTGTGTGTGTGTGTGTGTGTGTGTGTGTGTGTGTGTGTGTGTGTGTGTGTGTGTGTGTGTGTGTGTGTGTGTGTGTGTGTGTGTGTGTGTGTGTGTGTGTGTGTGTGTGTGTGTGTGTGTCTGTGTGTGTGTGTGTGTGTGTGTGTGTGTGTGTGTGTGTGTCTGTGTGTGTGTGTGTGTGTGTGTGTGTGTGTGTGTGTGTGTTGGGTAAGGGAGGACCCCCCGTTTTCCCCTCCTCCCTCTTCCCCTCCCTCCACTTTCACATATACCCCTTTCCGAACGTGCTTAAGAGGAAGACTTCAAGGCAGGTTTGAGCGCCCGAAGTGTTAGAACGACCCACTTAGCAACGGGCGGTGGTGGTGGTGGAGGTGATGATGGTGGTGATGATGGTGGTAAGGTGTGACGATGGTGCTGGTGGTGACTTAAGTTTACAGAGAAGGTTACCATCATTTTTCGGGGTTCCTTTTTTTCCTCTTGCTTTTTTTTATTTTTTTTAAAGCAAGGGAGACAACTCAAGGGCACTAAAACAAAGTAGCAACAAAACACCCCGCCAAGCGCTGCTCTAACAAAAAAAAAACAGAACCAGAGGCCTAAAGAGAGGTCAATTTGAGTTTACCAGCAGAAGGGATGAAAGAATGGAGATGCTGGTTAACTCTTGCATAGGGGATTTGGACAGTATAGGGGTGAGCAAGAGTGGAAAGTCGAGTGCAGTGGGGCCGCGGGAGGGGGGAGGCAAGTAGTTAGCAAGTTCAGCAGAGCAGTCAGAATGAAAATATCGGTAGAGGATAGAAACAGATGCAACATGGCGGCGGAATTGAAAAGGATGGGAGGTCTTTTCTCTACCCCTCTACATTCCTTCATTTTCTTTCCTTCATTTCCTCTGCATTCCTCCACTTCTTGCCTCCTGTCCCTCTACATTCCTTCATCTTTCCTTCATTTTCTCTGCATTCCTCCACTTCTTGCATCCTGTCCCTCTACATTCCTTCATCTTTCCTTCATTTTCTCTGCATTCCTCCACTTCTTGCCTCCTGTCCCTCTACATTCCTCCCTTTCTTATTCCTCCTCTTCTCTACATTCTTCCCTCTTCTCTCCTTCTCTTTTTACCTCTCTCTCTCTCACCTCACCTTTACTCTCTCTCTCCCTCACAGCACGCCACTTCCTCTCCCTCCCTTCCTTTGTATCTCCCTTTTATCCCGTCTTCTCCCTCTCTTACTGCTCCTTTACTCTCCCTTCCTGTCTATCAATACGCCTCTTGCCTTCTTTTACCTTTCTCTCCCTTATTTTTCTCATTATTTTTCCCTCCCTTTCACAGCATCTTTTTACCCTCCCTTCCTCCCTATCAACGGACCTCTTACTTTCCTTCCTTTTTCTGTATTGCTAACCCTCGTCTCCCTTTTTCTCCCTACCTTATTTTCTTCTTTCCTCTCTCTCCCTATCAGTGCACTTTTTTCCTTCTTCCCTTTTTCTGTGTTTCCTTGAGCTATCTCCCTTCTTTTCCTTGCCATGTTTTCTTCCTTTCTCTTACCGCACCTTTTTTTCTTTCTCCCTTTCTTCCTTCTTCCTTCTTTATTCCCTGTTTTATCTCCCATTTTTTCCCTCCCTGTGACCTGATCTTTTTTTCTCCCTCGCCTTCCTTTTTCTTTTGTATTAGTCATCATTATCTCCCTTTTTTTCATACGTTTTCCTTTCCTCCCTCCTACCAAGCCTTTTATTTTCTCTCTCTCACCTTTTTTTCTTCTATATTACTCGTCATTCTCTCCCTTCTATTATCTTACCTTCTCTCTCCTTCTCTCCCTCTCACCAAACCTTTTTCCTTCTCTTTCTCTCCCTCACCTCCCTTCTAACTTCATCCTCTCCTTCCTCTAATCTTTTTCTCTCCCTCACTCTCACCAAATAGTTTTCCTTCTCTCCCTCACCTCCTTTCCTTATTTCTTCATCCTCTCCCTTCTCTAATCCTTTTCTCTCCCTCCCTCTCATCAAACAGTTTTCTTTCTCTTTCTCTCCCTGACCGTCCTTCTTTTTTTATCCTCTCCCTTCTTTGTCTTACCTTTTCTCTCTCCCTCTCTATCTCACCAATCCTTTTTCCTTCTCTCTCTCTCCCTCACCGTCCTTCTTTTTTTATCCTCTCCCTTCTTTATCTTACCTTTTCTCTCTCCCTCTCTATCTCACCAATCATTTTTCTCTCTCTCCCTCACCTTCTTCTTCTTCTTCTGTCTTGTTTATCATCGTCTCCCTTTTATCTCCCTCCCTCTCACCATCCCTTTTTTTTCTCTCTCTCTCCCTCCAGACAATCGGTACCAGCGCAAGAAATTCGACCTGGCCCAGCGGCGGAAGAGATTCGAGCGTGGCCCTGACGTCCAGCTGAACACACTTCGAGTCCCGGGCGGCATGGTGACGGAATACAACCCCAATTACGAGTTCGGAGGCGGCACGTACACGATCAAGGACCTCAAGGACATCCCCCGTATGAACCTCACCCTCGTCAAGTGAGTACCTGTGGGTTTTGGGGGGTTGGGAGGTTGTTAAGGTCGAGGCAGGTTGAGAAGGATTGTTTGGGGATGGTTAAAGTTGGGAAGGGATGGAAAAGGTTGTATTTGGGGTTGGGAGGAGTTGTTTTGGGTTGGTTGGGGTTGGGGAAGGTTGTATTTGGGATTGGGAGGGGTTGTTTTGGGTTGGTTGGGGTTGGGGAAGGTTGTATTTGGGATTGGGAGGGGTTGTTTTGGGTTTGTTTGGGTTGGGAAAGGTTGAAAAAGGTTGTCTGGGGTTGTGTGAGTGGGGTGGGGTTAGGTGTGGTTGTGTGGTAGTGGGTGGGGTTGGGGGTATGTGGGGGGTTGTTCTTGTTGGTTATTGAGTTGGTTTTGGTGGTATTTCTTCGGCGGGGTTGTTGGGTGGATAGCCTCAGGGGTTGTTTGGGGTTATTGTTAAATCCTGGTTGTCGTGGGTGTAATTGGTGGGGTTGGATGTTTGGTTGAGGGGGGGTAGGTTGTGAGGTTAAATATGGGACTTTTTTGTGAGGTTTGGTTGTGTGGTTGAAAATAAGTCGTTGGGTGAGGATTGAGGTTGAATGCGAGAATGTGTGGGGTGGTCTTTGGGTCTGGTGAGGTTGGAGGTGGGGTTGAAATTGAGGCGTTGGAAAGGGTTGACGGGGATTGGTTTCGTGAGGTTGAATGTAAGAATTTCTCTCTCTCTCTCTCTCTCTCTCTCTCTCTCTCTCTCTCTCTCTCTCTCTCTCTCTCTCTCTCTCTCTCTCTCTCTCTCTCTCTCTCTCTCTCTCTCTCTCTCTCTCTCTCTCTCTCTCTCTCTCTCTCTCGCACACCTGTCCAGCCTGATGTAAGAAAGTCAGGTGATCAATCCCCTCTCATCCCCTCCTAATTGCCTTTGTACAGGTGAGACAAGAGGGAAATACCTGTCTGAGCCTCCTGCCTTTTTTTATATACATTTTTTGACCTACCGATAAAAATAAAATACGGGGAGATAGGCTTTTTTATCTCTCTCTCTCCCTCTCTGTCTTTCTCTATCTATCTATAATCTGTCTATCTTCCTATCTCTCTCTATGTTATTACCACTGGTGTGTTTATAGAAGGGAGAAGAGAAGAGTCCCTCCATCAATAAGCCTTCTCTTCAACAACTCGGGGAAGGGAGAGAAAGGGAAAGAGAGAAGTGGGAAGAGAGGAATCCTGATGCCTTGAAAATAACGTTGAAATGAGCGGGGAAGGAAAATATTCTATAGGGCGAATGAAAAAAAAAATATCTTGTTTGTTCCGCGAATGTCGAGTTCTTGGTAACCTGAAGAGGAGAGAGAGAGAGTATTGGGAAAAGTGTGTTGGCAGTAAGGAGGAGAGTGAAAGAGAGAGAGAGAGAGAGTATTGGGAAAAGTGTGTTGGCAGTAAGGAGGAGGTGAAAGGAGAGAGAGAGAGAGTATTGGGAAAAGTGTTGGCAGTAAGGAGGAGAGTGAAGAGAGAGAGAGAGAGAGAGAGAGAGAGAGAGAGAGAATAAAATCTGTAACTGTGGTAGAGATGTAGACTTTTTTTTCTTTCTTTCTCTCTTCCCAGAACGAAACCATTCAACAAATATTTTCTCCTCTTTTTTTTTTTTCACATTTTTCAGTCTGTCCAGTTGCATTTAATTTCCACCCCTGCGGCGCTCTATCTTCATTTATCCACCCATTTACTCAATTCGTCGTAGTCAGTCTCTCTCTCTCTCTCTCTCTCTCTCTCTCTCTCTCTCTCTCTCTCTCTCTCTCTCTCTCTCTCTCTCTCTCTCTCTCTCTCTCTCTCTCTCCCTTCCTCCCCCCTTTTATTTTCCCTCCATATCTTCGAATTTATAAACTCTCTTTCTTTTAGTACAATTTTTTGCTACAGTGGATAATAAAGGAGTTTAATGAGAGAAATAACCTAGGCAACCACCACCACCACCACCACCATCACCACCACCACCACCACCACCACTTACTGCAGAAGGATGAACACGAAGTAAGAAAAGGAAGAGAGAAATTAAGATTGAAGAGTGGTAAAGAAATGAAAGATTGAGATAGACAGAGAGAAAGAGAGAGGATTGGCTGGAGAAGGGGAGACAGAGACAGAGAGAAAGAGAGAGATAGAGAATGAATGTAATAAACAGGAGAAGGATAAAGAGAGACAAAGGAGAGAAGAAAGGCGTTAAGGATTAGGAGGGAAGGAGGAGGGAAGAAAGGATGGAAGGGAGAAAGGAAAAAAAGGGAAACAATGACCTTAGAGTTTGTCCCTACGCCGCAGAGAGAGTTAGGCCTACCTCGCTCACCACAATCTTGCTCAGTCATCGCAATTACGCACCATCACGCCAGTCAGTCAGTCAGTTAGTCAGTAAGTCACCCGGTCAGTCAGTCAGTCAGTTAGTCAGTAAGTCACCCGGTCAGTCAGTCAGTCAGCACTTAGTCGGCCGGCCAAGTCAGTCAGCCAGTTAGGTTTTCAATCAATCAAGCAGTCAGTCAGTCAGTCAGTCAGTCAGTCATCCAGTCAGTCAGTCAGGATTTCAATCAGTCAACCAGTCAGTCAGTCAGTCAGTCAGTCATCCAGTCAGCCAGTCAGGATTTCGATCAATCAACCAGTCAGTCAGTCAGTCAGTCAGTCAGTTAGTACAAAGCTTCCAAGTCGCCAGCAGTCAACAGTAACCTTGGAAACAACCACCACAATCACCACAATCACCACCATCACCACCATCACCAACACCACTAATAACATCACCACCACCATCATCACCACCACCAGCACATCTAGCCCCACCATCACCACCACCACCACCACCACCACCGTTTGACGCCATGACCACCCAGCGATGTAAGGTTGTTCGCATCTCGTCCTTAAAGCTGTGCACACCAATCCTCCTCCCACACGCACCTCCTCCTCCTCCTCCTCCTCCTCCTCCTCCTCCTCCACTAGCATCCCGCCTCTTCTTCCTCCTCTTCCACCTCCTGCAGCATTCCTCGTCTGCTTCTTTCCCCACCAGCATCAGCATCTACCCTCCTCCTCCTCCTCCTCCTTCTCCTCCGACCCTTGCAAGAGTGAAATATTGCCTCGTTTTGTTCTTCTTCATCGTTTGTTTCTCCCCAAACCACCACCTCTTCCAACCCACGGAGGAGGAGGAGGAGGAGGAGGAGGAGGAGGAGGAGAGCTAAGAAGGCTTTTCCACGCCGCTAACACACACACAGTTTCCTTCAGAATTTACAAGTTTTATTCAAGAGATACATTTTTTTCTTTTTCTTTTTCCTTCTCTTTCATTTCGTAGTGTTTTTTTTTCTTTACCTCAAATTAGTGCGTCTGTTCCTTTTTTTTGTTGTTGTTGTTGTTCTCGATTTTTTTTTTTTTTCATTTTTGTTGTATTTTTTCTTTTCTCTCCTCCGTCGTAACAAAATTCTTTATTGAACGGCTTCTTTTTTTTTTTTCACTGAATTCAAGATCTTTGTATATAACCTCGAGAAGCATTTTTTTTTTCGTAAGAGAATTGTGTATTTCGATTTTTTTTTGTTTACTTCATGTTTATTCCATACATAACCCACTCTGTCCTCCTCCTCTCCCCTTTCTTCTCTTCCCTCCTTCCCCTCCTCTTTCTCCTTCATCCTTATCTTTCCTTCATTCTTCCTACTCGTCCTTCATTCTTTTCATTCTTACCTCCCTCCTCCTTTTAACTCCCTATTTTCTTTCTCCTCCTTCTCCTCGTCTATCTTTTTATTTTTTACCTTCCTCCTCCTTCTTCCCCTCCATCCTTATTCTTCCTCTATTTCTCCTTCTCCTCCTGCTTTATTCATATCTTCTTCCTACTCCTCCATCCTTATCCTTCTTCCATTCCTCCTCTTATTCCTCCACCTGCTTGTCCTCTTCCTCCTCCTCCTCCTCCTCATCATCATCATCATCATCCTTTGTTCTTCGCTCAACATTAATCTACAGTGAGGGAGATTCAAGGATTTTTTCTCTCCCTTTCTCACCCCCATTTTTTCTCTCTCTCCCTTTTTTTTCCCTCAAGGCGGTTCAAGGCGCTCCACACGTCTCAATCCTCCCTTTCCTTTAGTTTGTGTTCGGCCTCGTAAATTGTAGCTTACGGAAAATGATGACGATGATGATGATGATGACGATGATAATGACCTTTTGTGTGATCTATTACGGTGTTGTGTAAGCCTTTCCTTCTCTTTATATCTATCTATCTGTCTTTATCTATCTATCTATCTATGAAAAGGAGGGTATCAGGACACCTCTCCTCCCGAAATGGACCTATCTTTCGGCTACTCCTCTAACTCTTTTTTAGGAGCAGTGACCAGCGGGCTTTTTTTTCATATTTTTTTCCTTTTTTTATGTCCTTGAACTGACTCCTTTGCTGTTAAAAAAAAAATATGTCTATCTTATGTCCTGAATCTTTCTTGCCTGATCTATCTGTCTGTCTATCTGTCTATCACTCTGTCTGTTTCTCATCCCTCCATCTCGTCCGTCAGAGAAGAGGCTCAGGGCAAGGAAATGGTTCTTCTTCTTCGTCTTTTCTTCTTTGACCTCGACTTCGCTTCTTTTTCTTCTTCTTTTTCTTCGACTTCGCTTCCTTTTCCTCTTCCTCTTCTTTTTCGACTTCGACATCGTTTCTTCTTCATCTTTTTCGTCTTCATCTTCGTCTTCCTATTCTTCTTCTTCGTCTTCTTCATCATATTCTTCTTCTTCTTCTTCTTCTTCTTCTTCAACTTCGCTTCTTTTCTTCTTCTTCTTCTTCATCTTTATCCAATTCTTTATCTTCATCTTTCGCCTTCTTCCCTTCTTCATCCTCTTCTTCCTCTTTTTCTTCTTATTATTATTTTTCTTCTTTTCTTCTTCTTCTTCTTCTTCGACCTCTGCTACGATTTCGCTTCTTTTTCCTTCTCCTCGGTGTTGCCCCCCCACCTCTTTTTCTTCCTATTATTATTTTTCTTCTTTTCTTCTTATTCTTCTTCTTCTTCGACCTCGGCTACGATTTCTCTTGTTTTTCATTATCCTCGGTGTTCCCCCGTGTTACCTTCCTCCTGTTCCCTGTGGCGCCGAGGTTGTCTGGTGCTCAAACCTGGTGAAGAAGAAGAACCAGCCAGCTAACCTTCCCTCCCCCTGTCCCTCACCTTACTTTGCCTGACCTCACACGTTCCTACCCCTTCCGTTCCATTTTCCATTCACTTTTCTTGTACATTCCGTTTCCCTGACACTTTTCTTCCACTTACCACTTTCCCTCCTCTTTTCTTCCACTTTCCACTTTCCTTCCATTTTCCTTCCACTTTCATTTTTCTTTCCGTTTTCCTTCCACTTCCCTTCCACTTTTCTTTCATTTTTCTTCCACTTTCCTTATACCTTCCGTTTCCCTTCCACTTCCCTTCCACTTTTCTTTCATTTTTCTTCCACTTTCCACCATTCTCCCACTTCACTTCTATTTTCATTTCATTTCCCTGGTACTCTCCTTCCACTTTCATGAGGCTTTCCTTCCACTTACCACTTTCCCTCCTCTTTCCTTCCACTTTCCACTTTCCTTCCATTTTTCTCCCACCTGCCCTTCACCTTACCCTGGTTAAGCTCACTTCACTTTACCTGACCTTACCTGGCTTTACCTTGCTTTTCCAATCTTGCTCCCGCCTGCATTTTCCTTCCTCCTCCTCCTCCTCCTTCACTAACATCACTCCTATTCATCCTCCTCCTCTTCTGCCTACTTCTTCACCAACTCGAGTACCTCTCCTCTTCTTCTTCCTCCTCCTCCTCCTCCTCCTCCTCCTCTTCCTCCACTAACATCACTCCTATTCATCATCCTCTTCTTTCTTCTTCATCATTCCTCTTCTGTTTTCTTCTTCACCAACTCTAGTACCTCTCCTCTTCTTCCTCCTCCTCCTCCTCCTCCTCCTCCTCCATAGTCTCTTCTTCCTCCAGCAGCATTCTTTCACCTCATTTTTACCTCCCCTCACCTTTTTTTTCCCTACCTCACCTGTCCTTTACCTCCTTCCTTCTCACCTTACCTCCACTTCACCTCCACGTGACCTTATTTTGCCCTACCTCCTCCTCCTCCTCCTCCTCCTCCTTTTACAGTACCTCATCTCCACCTTACTCCTCTACTCTCTCCTTCCTCCTCCTCCTCCTCGTTCTTTTCTTTTCCTTTTCTTCTTCCTCCTCCTCCTCCTCCTGTTTCTTCCCCACCCAAAAGGTAGATGAATGAATAAATAAATAAATAAAAGTGATTGAAGGAAAAAATATATGTTCTACTTTTCATATTATTTTTCGTTTTCCTCCTCTTCCATTTTTCCTTCATTCAATTTTCTTATTTTTCTTTTTTCTTCCATCTTCGCTTTTCGTTTCTCGCCTCCTCTCATCCATCTTTCCTCCTCCTCCTCCTCCTCCTCCTCCGACTCCTCCGACTCCTCCTCCGACTCCGACTCCATTTCACTCCTTTTAGCCTTCCTCCATCTCATTTCTCCATTTTTCTTTTTCCTTCTTTATTCTCTATCTTCTTCATCCTTCATCTTTTCTTGCTTACCTCAACTGCGAGATATATTTTCTCTCCCTTCCTTCCTTCCTTCCTTCCTTCCTTCTTTCCTTCGTTCTTCATATCTTTCTTTCTTATTGACCCTTGACTGAATTCCTTCCCCCTCTTCTTCTCCTCCTCCTCCTCCTCCTCCTCCTCCTCCTCCTCCTCCTCCTCCTCCATCTCCTCCTTTAACTTTCCTTTCCCATTTATTCAAGTTCTTCCTAAAGCTCTCTCTTATCCTCTTATCATATTTCCTCCTCCTCCTCCTTCTCCTCCTTCCTCTTCTTCTTCCTCCTCCTCTTCCTCCTACACTATATCTTCCTTTTCCTCAATTATGACTTTTCTTCCTTAATCCTCATCCCTTATTCATCGTCCTCTGCTTCTTTATCATACGTTTCCTCCTCCTCTTCCTCCTCCTCTTCTTCCTCTTCCTCACACTTCTTATCATACCTCTAAATCCTCATTCTCCTATTCATGACCTTTTCCTTTGTATCCTCACTTTCTCTACAATCTACCACCCTCCTCCTCCCACGCCTCGACCTCCTCCGCCTTCTTCCTCTACTGTAGTTTCTCCTCCACGGTTCCCCGCCTCCCAACACTCACTGAAGCGCGCTGGAGGGGAAAAATATCCACACCTCTGACCCGCTACGTTCCGCCCAGGCAACCACGCGCGTGATGGCCCCGCGGAGGGAGGAACGTGGCGGGTGAAGGACGAAGGGAGGAAAGACACCTGATGGTTCTCTTGGGGCTGCAGAGACTGAAGGAGACGAAGAAGGAGGAGGAGGAGAGGGAGAATAGGGATTGTAGCTTAGTTTGAGGTGCTGTGGGCGAAAGAGAAGGAGGATCTGTCTTAACTTGCATTATATTGGTGAACTGGAGAGGTGCTGAAGGCGCTGACGAAGATACTGAAGGAGAAGGAAGGAAGAAGAGGAGGGGGAAGAATGGAGTTTGTGGTTAGCTTGAGGTGGCGTGGGTGGATGAAAAGGTGGATTTGTCTTAACTTATATTACGTAGGTGGAGGAAAGGAGAGGAGGATGAGGATGTGTGTGAGGTTGTGGATGGAGGAAGTGGAAGAGAGGGAGGAGGAGGAAGGGGGATGGTGAATGAAGAGAGATGAAGGATGAAATTTTGACTCAATCTTTTTCACCCACTCACTCACTCACTCACTCACTCACTCACCCTTTAATAATGTCCCCGCCCTACCTCTTAACTTTCCCCTCCCTTTCCCCTCCCTCTCCCCTCCCTTTCCCGTCCCTTTCATCTCCTTCCTCCGCATTTCCATAACTAAACATTCAATATTCTCCTCTTCCACTTTTCCTCTTATTTTTTTTATTCCGTTCTTTTCTATTTTTTTTCTTTTTCTTCTTCTTCTTCTTCTTCTTCTTCTTCTTCTTCTTCTAATTCTTCTTCTTGTCTTTATTATTATTATTATTATTATTATTATACATATTTTTCTTCCTCCTCCTCCTCCTCCTCCTCCTCCTCCTCCTCCTCCTCCTCCTCGCTGCCATCCTCGTCTTTCTCTTCCTCCATTTTCTTTACCTCATCATTCACGCTTTTTCACCCTCCTCCTCCTTCTCCTCCTCCTCCTGCTCTTCCTCCTCCTCCTCCTCCTCCTCCTCCTCCTCCTCCTCCTCCTCCACATTTCTATTGAGGCGGTCTGAAAACTCCACAAGATTTATTAGTTATGTGAGAGCGAGCGTTCGTGCGTGCGTGCGTTCGTGTGTTGGTGCGTCGTATAAATCGTCTTATAATGTGACCTGGGGCGAGAGAGAGAGAGAGAGAGAGAGAGAGAGAGAGAGAGAGGGTGGGGTGGGGGTGGTCCTCCAAGCGCCATTAATTAAGATTCGCTCCAATAGACACACACACACACACACACACACACACACACACACACACACACACACACACACACACACACACACACCTGTTTTGTTCAGAAAAGTTACGTAACACTTTTTATCTGTACGAGAGAGAGAGAGAGAGAGAGAGAGTAGGAAAAATGTGTCCTTTTTAAGCGGTTTAAAGTCTCTGGCGGTAGTCTCTGGAACTACATTTTTGCCTCCTCTTTCTCTACCTCTACTTTTTTTTCCTTCCTCCACCTCTTTCTTTTCTTCTTCCACCTCTTTTTCCACCTCTTTTTCTACCTGTCTCATTTTTCCTTCCTCCATCTCTTCTCTTTTCTTCTCCTACCTCCTCTTCTCTGCTTCTCTCTCTCTCTCTCTCTCTCTCTCTCTCTCTCTCTCTCTCTCTCTCTCTCTCTCTCTCTCTCTCTCTCTCTCTCTCTCTCTCTCTCTCTCTCTCTCTCTCTCTCTCTCTCTCTCTCTCTCTCTCTCTCTCTCTCTCTCTCTCTCTCTCTCTCTCTCTCTCTCTCACACGCACACACACATCAAATTCCTTCCAACAAAATGGAGTCCTCGCGTTTCTGTGTGTGTGCGTGTGTGTGTGTGTGTGTGTGTGGGTGTGTGTGCTTGTGTTTATGTGTGTGTGTAGTCGCTCGTATCTCCTGGTTATGAGTAAAACACCCACACACACACACACACACACACGTGTACATTCCCTCACTCACTCATTTATTTCCCTTCCTTTCCCTCTCTTTTTTCACCTAGAAGAGAGAGAGAGAGAGAGAGAGAGCTCAGGTGTACCGGATCTCTAATTAAGTGGGGTGTATACCTGTGGGAAGCTGCGCATTTCTTTTATTTACCTTGGTCTTTAATGAGGTCTTATGTGGAGAGAGAGAGGGGGAGAGGCTAAACCACTTTGAGATTACCACCACCACCGCTAACGTTGCCTCCTCCTCCTCCTCCTCCTCCTCCTCCTCCTCCCCTTCCCCTTCATCGCTTTGCTCTTACTCCATTTCCTGCGTCCCGGTGACTCTGTGTTGAGGAGGCATTTAGGAAAGGGGAGGGAAGGGGAAGGGATGAAGGGAAGGTGCTGGAATGGAAAGGAAGGGGAAAGGAAGGGGAAGGAGATAAGGTGAGTTGAATGGATGAAGTAATGAAGGGATGGGAGAATGGAAGAGGGTTGAAAGTGAAGGAATTGGAGTAGAAAGTAAAGAAGGGAAGAAGTGAGGTGATAGGAAGTGAAGGGAAGGGGACAGCAAAGGAAGGGAATGGAGAAGGGAGTGAAGGGGGAGGGAGAGTGGAAAAGGGTTATAAGGGAAGGGAAGAAGGCGAAGTGAAGGGAAAGGAAGTTGAAGTGATGGGAAGAAGAAAGGTAAAGATAGGAGAAGAAAGAGGAAGGGAGAGTGGAAGGGAGGAAGAAAGGAAGGGAAGAGGAAAGAAAGATGAAGGGAAGAATATAAAAGAACGGAAAAAAGATGAGAGGAGGGAAAAAGATGAAAAGAAGGGGAAAAATGAAGGGATGGGTAAAGTAGATGAAAAATGAAAGGAAAAGAAAAAAAGATGAAGGGAAGGGAAAAGATGATGGGAAGGAGAAAAAGATGAAGGAAAGGAAAAAAAGATGAAGGAAGGGAAGAAAAGATGAAGGGAAGGAAAAAAAGATGAAGGGAAGGGGAAAAAACGAAGATGGGAAGGAGAAAAAGATGAAGGGAAGGGGAAAAAACGAAGATGGGAAGGAGAAAAAGATGAAGGGAAGGGGAAAAAACGAAGATGGGAAGGAGAAAAAGATGAAGGGAAGGACAAAAAAAGATGAAGGGAAGGAAAAAAAGATGAAGGGAAGGAAAAAAAGATGAAGGGAAGGACAAAAAAAGATGAAGGGAAGGGAAAAAACGAAGATGGGAAGGAGAAAAAGATGAAGGGAAGGAAAAAAAGATGAAAGGGAAGTGAAAAACGAAGATGGGAAAAGAAAGATAAAGGGAAGGAGGTCAAGTGAAGGATAGGCAAAAAGCTGAAGGGGAGAAAAGAAAAATATAGCCAAGAGGAAAACAAAAGCGAGGGAAAGAAAGAGGAAAAGAAGTGGAGGCAAGAGATAATTAGTGGAGGAGAAGTAAGGAGCGTTTCTGGTTACTCTCTCTCCCTTTTCCTCCTTTCTCTATCTTCTTGAGTATCTTTTTTTCTTTCTTTCTTTCTTTCTTTTTCTTCCAGTTGTTTAGCCCTCGACTGTTTTTCATCCTCTACTTTAATGTTTCCTCTCTCCTTGCTTTTCTTCTTCCCCCTCCTCCTTCCTTCTCGTCCTCCTCCTCCTCCTTCTCCTCCTCCTCCTCCTCATCATCATCATTATACTTCTCTCCCTTTTCCTCTTCTTCCTCTTTTTTTGTGTGTAACTCCAACTTCTTTTTGTCAACATTGCTTATTACTGCAGATTATATCACTAATACCACTAATGAAGTTGACGATAATAAAAGAGAACAAGTAATAACAAGAACAACAATAGTAGTAGTAGTAGTAGTAGTAGTAGTAGTAGTAGTAGTAGTAGTAGTAGTAGTAGTAGTAGTAGTAATAAAAATAACAGTATCACTTCTACTATAACCACTTTGTCAATAATAGCAACAATAATAACAACAACAACCAGAATGATGAAAATAATTGCACTGTTAACCGTTTCATTACACTTTACACAACTAATTATTATACTCCTTTTCCTCTCTCCCTCCCCCTCTCTCTCCCTCCCTCCCTCCCTCCCCCCCAATCTCCATCACTCGGCACTCCCTCCCACACCTCGCCTTACCTCCGTTCTTAATTAAATAATTGGGTTATGTCCGCCCACACGAGGCCCTTTAATTAGAGAGAGAGAGAGAGAGAGAGAGAGAGAGAGAGAATGTTGGTTTGAGCATATATGTAAAAGTCATTTCATATACTCTCTCTCTCTCTCTCTCTCTCTCTCTCTCTCTCTCTCTCTCTCTCTCTCTCTCTCCTCTCCCCTCTCCCCCCTCTCGCTAAAGAGACACGTTCGCTACAGGTTTGAGCTACAGCCGTTTTGTCGCATTCCGCCGCCCCGTTGATATCAATTTGCCTTTAGTGAAGCAGCGTTTGGAAGCACTCTTTTATCCCTTTGTCACGTTCCAAAGCTGCCTGCACGCCCCCTCTGTATGTGTGTGGTGGGGTGGGGAGGAGGGAGGACGGAGGGGGGAAGTATGGATGGATGTGTGTGTGTGTGTGTGGGTGGAGGTGGGGAGAGTTATGTGTGTGTGTGTGTGTGTGTGTGTGTGTGTGTGTGTGTGTGTTACTAATTTTCCTAACACTCATGATTGCATTTATTTCTTTTCGTTTACTTCTTCCGGTTAATTTCGTTTTCTTTTCTTTTTTTTTGTCTTTTTCTTCTTCTTTCTTTGTTGTGGTTTTGTCTTTCTTCCTGTTGTTCTTCTCTTTCCTTTTCTGCCTTTTCTTTTCTTTATCTCCTCATCCTCCTCCTCCTCCTCTTACCACTCTTCCTTTCCCTCCTCCTCCTCCTCCTCTTCCTCCTCCTCCTCCTCCTCATGCTCTCTTATACCTCCTTTTCTTCCTCCTTCACCACCATCCCCTCCTTCACCTCCTCCTTCTCCACCCACACATCTTTCTCCTCCACTTCCTCCTCCTCCTCCTCCTCCTCCTCCTCCTCCTCCTCCTCTTTCACCACATCCTTCACCACTCCCCCTCCGCGTCCTCCTCCTCCTCCTCCTCCTCCTCCTCCTCCTCCTCTTCCTCGTCTTCCCACTCGTCCTCCTCTTCTACCCCTATCTCTTCCTTCACCACCACCACTACCATCACCTCCTCCTCCTCCTCCTCCTCCTCCTCCTCCTCCTTTGAGCCGCGCCGTACAACCAGAGACAAAAGTTGGGTCCTCGGGGACACGGAAGTGGAGGCCCCGGGGATAGCGCCCTTCAGGAGGCCAATTCGTTGCGTCATCACAGGGGAGGCGCTGCAGGAGGGGGGGGGGGTCGCGGCATTGCGCTTCGTTGACAATATTTTCGTTTTCGAGTCTACTGAGGGGCTGGGTTTTTTTCTTGTTTTTTTTATTTATTTACTTTTTACTGTGTTTATTTACGATTTTTTTCAGTCTTTTGCATTCTGTTATTTTTTTTCTACGATATTTCAGTTTTTTGTTTGCTTATTTCGTGTATTTCTTTTTCTATACTTTTTATTTCAACTTATTTTCCTCCTTATATTTGTTTCTCATTTTTTTCTACTTTGTTTTTTCTCTTTCCAATATTTTGTTTCTTTTCTCTTTCTTCGTCTTCTTCTGTCCACCCTTTCCCTTTTCCGTGTTGTAGATTTCCCTTTTTCTCCTTCGTGTCTTTCCCTTCACTTCTCGTTGCTGTGAGTTTACATGTTTCCCTTCCAACCATTCCTGTCTTTCCTTTCCCTTCTTGCTGTGAGGTTACATGTTTCCCTTCCAACCATTTCTCCTTCTTCCTGTCTTTCCTTTCCCTTCTCTTTGCTGTGAGTTTACATATTCCCCTTCCAACCATTCCTGTCTTTCCTTTCCCTTCTCTTTGCTGTGAGGTTACATATTCCCCTTCCAACCATTCCTGTCTTTCCTTTCCCTTCTCTTTGCTGTGAGGTTACATATTCCCCTTCCAACCATTCCTGTCTTTCCTTTCCCTTCTCTTTGCTGTGAGGTTACATATTCCCCTTCCAGTCATTCGTGTGGCTCTCCTTTCCCTCCTGGTTACTCTGCGCTCATTCCCTTCCCTTCTGGTCATTCCTCTGTCCTTCCTCCCCCTCCCCTTCTCGGTGTACTGCGGTTATATATTTCCCCGCTTCGTGTACGTACTCATTCCTCTGTCTTCCCATTCCTCCTCTTCGTATCTGTGTGGCGATACATTAACTTTCTTGCCATATCTTCATTCCCCTTTTCGTTGCTGTGAGGTTATCGTCACCCTCATAAAATAATCGCTTAAGTAATTTTTCAGAGATTTCCAGGTTTTTGTCTACATCAGTTTTTCAGCAAGTGACGCCCATATTTGTAGAGTTGCCTTCGTCATTCATGGTTTGAGTGTTCTGGAATTGGCCTTTTCATTTCTGCCTAAATCTTAAGCCAAATGAGATAATGACAGTTGTTTTCTGGTTTCCTGTAAAGTAGAAAATAATGACGTAGGCGGTTTGTTTACGAAGGTGACGATATGCTTCCCTTCCAGTCATTTCTCAGTCTTTCCCTTCCCTCTTCCTTCTCTGCTGCACGCTCGGGTTTGTTGTTAGGAAGGCGAGATGGCGAGTAACTATAGTTCACCGGAGTTACTAATTGGCCGGCTCTTCTCTCCTCGCCTGTTCTCTCCCCTTTGCGGTATTCTGTCGGTAGATTTGAGATAGGGAAGGTAGCAAATTCTCGGAAAGTGCTGTTTTCAACCCCGTCTGGTCTCTTGTCTCATTGTAGTCTTGTTGTGACCGCTGTTGGCGTTTTGTGGAAAGTCTCTGTACTGAAATGACAAGGACGAACACGCAATTTATCGGGGCGTCTGAGGTTGTCGATATGTCTTGGGAGTTGTCATGACTACGGGGCCCAAGCTCACCTATTTGACAAGGCTCTCGTAGGAGTTCTGAGTGAGCATTTCCAGGGGTAGTTTTATGACCCTGGTGGTAATATGACCATTCTTTTGTGCCGTGAACCTAAAGGAGACTCATGAGAACCCGACTGATCTCATTTTTGGACTTTGAAAACAGTTGATTTGAGAGGTGGACGCGTCTTGAAGTACCAACCGACCTGAATGATCTTTTTGGGCTTTGAAAACAGTTGATTTGAGAGGTGGAAGCTACTCTTTACTTTTATCTTTTAAAGGAGCGGCGAGTAGCGGGCTTTTTTTGTTGTTGTTGTACTCCTTTTATTGCCCTTGAGCCGTGTCCTCTGATGTAAAAAAAAAAAAGTACCACCCCTTGTGTCCTCGTGTGTGACGGTGTGTTGATCAACTTCTTGGACCGCGAAGACGAGATGAGACTGATTGGATCTTTTGACATAATGGTTTAAGAGCTGTAGTAGTGCACCTCCAATTTATAAGTACTTCTTGCTTTTGTATTTGTTCTTTTCCTTATTTTCTCTTTTTTTCGTCATCGTTATCATATTTTTCTTCTTCCTTTTCTTCTCTCGTTGTGTTTTCTCGTGTGACGTTATATATTTTTTTTACAACAAAGGAGACAGCTCAAGGGCACAAAAAAAGGAAACAATAATAAAAAAAAGCCCGCTACTCGCTGCTCCATCAAAAAAGAATCAAAAGAGGTGGCCGAAAGAGAGGTCAATTTCGGGAGGAGAGTTGTCCTGATATACTTTCTATATAAACTTCGAAAAGAAAACCTTGCGTGGTCCTTTGGCATAACTGTTACTTCTTAAGACCTGTTAGCAGTAAGCCGACCAGCCTCTTGAAGTCTCTTTGTGTCTCTTTGTGGTTTTGCGAGCTGACATTTCTAAGCCGATCTCTCTCTCCAAGCACCCTATTACCTCGTGTATTCTTAGGAAGCCTTCCCTTTTAAGTCCCTGTGCTGTACTTACTTGACGTTCTATACAAACTTTCTATTATAAATTTCGAAAAGAGGAGATTGAGTGAACTTTTGAGATATCTGATAGTAGGTACTTATAGAGCTTCCATGATTACGCTGATCGGCCCATTGTAAGTTTCCTTGTATCCTCGTGGGCCCCTGGTGTGGTACCCTATATAAACTTTCTTTCTCGTACACTGCAAAGAAGGGAGAGATTGACTGAAGTTTTGAGGTCATTGAGAGTACGTAAGAGTGTACCCCTCTGTTAGTCTCCTTATATCTTTGTGGTCGTCTTTTGCTGTCTCCTGTATTAACTTTCCTTCCATGCAAACTGCGAAGAAAGGAGAGATTGACTGAAGGTTTGACGTCACTGATAGAACGTAACAGCCGTCATGTGAACGCCTCTGTTAGTCTCCTTGTATGCGTGGTCGTCTTTTGTGGTCCCCTGTATTAAGCTTCTTCTTGCTCTTGTTCTTGTTCTTGTTCTTGTTCTTCATTTCCTTTTTTTTTTCCTTTATCGTCATCGTTATCATTATCATATTTTTCTTCGTCATTGTCTTCTCTCATCGTCATCTTTCTCTTTATCATTTTTTCTGCTTCTTCTTCTTTTTCTTCTTTTTTTTCTTCTTCCTCTTCCTCTTCTTCTTCTTTTTCTTCTTCTTCTTCCTCTTCTTTTTCTTCTTCTTCTTCTTCTTCCTCTTCTTTTTCTTCTTCATCTTCCTCTTCTTCTTCTTCTTCTTCTTCTTCTTCTTCTGAGTTCGCAAGGAAAGAAGAAATTAACTGAAACCTTGACGTAATTGATCATACACAATGAAGACTTAATGATGACATAAATAATGATGATATGAAAAGATGAAATATAAATAGAAAAAGCGATGGTAATATAGATAATGATGATATGATGATGATAACGTAAATAATGACAACATGAAAAAATGAAATACAAACAGACAGAAATGATAATATTGGTAATTTAGGAGCAGTGAGTAGCGGGCTTTTTTTCACATTTGTTTCCTTTGTTTAATGCCCTTGACCTGACTCCTCTGCTGTAAAAAAAAAATGAGTCTTCTGATGATAAAATAAAAAATGAAAATATATGAATGATAATAAACGTATCCTTCTCATGTATTCGTGAGTGGCGTTCTCTTATAAATTCGTGCACTGCCAAGAGAAAATTAGATTGGTTGGACATTTGAAAGCATTTACTGGATTTGCGAACTACCATTTATGCTCCAATTTCCCTCTTCAAGTCTCATTATATCCTCGTGAGCTCTTAAATAACGTTCCTTTTTAAGTCCCTGTATCGCTAAAACAAAATAAGATTGATTGGACATTTGAAAGTATATACTGCTTTTGCGAACTAACATTTATGCCCCGATCTCCTTCTAGTCTCATTAAATCCTCGTGAACTCTTAAATAACGTTGCCTTTTAAGTCCCTGTTCTGCCAAGACAAAAGAAAATTGGTGGGGCCTTTGAAAATATCTACTGGTTTTGCGAGCTGCCATTTATCTCCCAATTTCCCTCTTCTAGTCTCATTATATCCTCGAGAACTCTTACATAGCGTTCCCTTTTAAGTTCCTGTACTGCGGAGACAAAATAAAATTGGTGGGGCCTTTGAAAATATCTACTGGTTTTTGCGAGCTGCCATTTGTAAGCCGATCTCCCTCTCCAGGCTTCTTATTACCTCGTGTATTCTTAGATAGCGTTTCCTGTTAACACCCTGTACTGCCAAGACCAAGTAAGATTGTTTGGGCCCTTGAAACTATACTGATTTACGAGCTACCACGCGTGTGACGACCGACCTCTTGCAGTCTTCTTATTTTCTCAAGTTTCCCTCTGTGGCGCTCTCCTTTAAACCCCTGTACTGTCAAGGCGAAATAAGATTGGTTGGACCTTTTGAAGTATATGTTGGATTCACAAGCTATTATACCATCCGTGCGACGACCGACCTCTTGCAGTCTTCTTATTTTCTCAAGTTTCCCTCAATGGCGTTCTCCTTTAAACCCCTGTACTGCCAAGGCGAAATAAGATTGGTTGGACCTTTAGAAGTATATATTGGATTTACAAGCTATATACCACGCGTGCGACGACCGACAGTCTTCTTATTTTCTCAAGTTTCCCTCTGTGGTGTTCTTTAAACCCCAGTACTGTCAAGGCGAAATAAGATTGGTTGGACCTTTTGAAGTATATATTGGATTTACAAGCTATATACCACGCGTGCAACAACCAGCCTCTCGTTATTTCCTCGAGTTTCCGTCTGTAGCGTTCTCTGTCAAGTTCGCGTACTGCCAAGACTAATATACGATCCCTCGGGCCTCCCACGTAATTGATAGCTTATTAAAAAAGTTTGGCCAAGTATCTAATCCCGCCCGTGGAAGTTTACGAGGTTCAGGTTATCCCAAACTGTCTGAGAAATTGGAGTCTCGCTTTTCCTCGCTCTTAAATGTTTCCACGAAGATTAAAAATATAAGTAAAGTGGTTGGTTGTATTTCTTTTTTTGTTTTTGCTGGTAGCCTGAAATCCGCGCACACACACACACACACACACACACACACACACACGCACACACACACACACACAGCACCGTCATTTCATAGGCATTTTTTTGTGTTCTTGTTTTGTTTCTTTCTTCATTTTCTTTTGTTTTTCTTTATCGTTATCATTATCATATTTCTCTTCGTCCTTGTCTTCTCTCATTGCCATCTTTCTCTTTATCTTTTTTTCTCTGCTTCTTCTTCTTCTTCTTCTTCTTTTTCTTGTTCTTGTTCTTGTTCTTCTTCTTCTTCTTCTTCTTCTTCTGAGTTCGAAATCATGAAAAAAAAAGATGACAGAACTACTAAAATGTACATCAAAGACTGGAAAGGAAAAATCAACAACCAAGTCACGTGTTTACCTGTCCGGTGCAGGTGTGGAGGGGAGGCGTGGCGCTGACAAGGTGAGGGGCAGGTGAGAGAAAGTAAGCCAGGTAGACTAGGTACTGCGCCGCTCACTCTCGCTAACTCACCTTTCTCTTTTTTTTTTTTTTTTTTTACTTATTCATCATCCCCTTTCTACTCTTCCACTCTTCCTTTTCTTCTCCTTTTTTTTTTTTTTGTTTTTTTGTTTCCCTCATATTCCTTTTCGTAAATACTTCATCTCCTACTTCAAACTCATCTTTTTCGTCTTTCTTTACTTCGGGAATAATTTTTTGTAGCTGTTTTTTTATCTTCATTCTCCATTCCACGCTTTCTTCCTCCTTTTTTTTCTGTTTCCTCATATTCCTTTTCGTAAATACTACATCACCTTCTTCAAACTCACCTTTTTCGTCTTTCTTTACTTCGGGAATAATTTTTTGCAGCTGTTTTTTAATCTTCATTCTCCATTCCACGCTTTCTTCCTCCCTTTTTTCTGTTTCCTCATATTCCTTTTCGTAAATACTACATCACCTTCTTCAAACTCACCTTTTTCGTCTTTGTTTACTTCGGGAGTGATTTTTGTTCCTCATTTTCCACTCCTCCTTTTCTTTCTCCTTTTTATACCATTTCCCTCATATTCTTTTTCGTAAATACTTCATCTCTTCCTTCACTATATCCTCTTTTTTCTATTCATCTTCCTCCACATTTCTCTCTTTCTTATCTTTTTATTTCTATCGTATTCCCCCTTTTCGTATATTCTCCATTTCTTCAATAACACGCAATTCCTTTTCCTACCCCTCCTTCCTTCTCCTCCTCATTCTCCTTCTCATTTGCTTCTTCTTTCTCCTCCTCTTCCTTCTCTTTATCATCCGCTTCCTCCTCCTCCTCCTCTTCTGCTTTTTGGTTATCCCTCTCAAATTCGTCCTTATTTTTCTCCTCCTCTTCCTCTTTCGCTTAATCCTCTGCTTCTTCCTCTTCCTTCTCCTCCTCCTCCTCATCATCATCTACTTCCTCTTTCTCTTCTTCGCTCGCTTCCTTCATATCATTTTTTTTTTATTTCCTTCTCTTCGTCCTTTGCTTCTCTCTTCATCTTCCTTCTGCCCCTCCCTCCTTCCTCTCCCTTCTCCTCTTCCTCTTGCTCTTCCTCTTCTTCCTCCTCCACCATCATCGAATGTCAAGCGTTTTCTTCTCTTTTGTGTATTTTCTCTTTGGTCTTCTTTCTCCTTTTTATCTTCTTTTCATCTCTTTCCTTGTCCTTTTTTCCATCCTCCTCCTCCTTCTTCCCCCCCCCCTCCTCCTCCTCCTCCTCGTCTTCTCTCCTCCTCCTCTTCATAAAACTTTCATGTAACCTTAGTCTTCTCTTCCTGCTGCTCCTCCTCCTCCTCCTCCTCCTTCTTCCGTCATCTGTCCTGTTTCATCCCCTTTCTCTCCAATCTTTCCTCTGCTTTCATTTATTTTCTTCCTCTTCTTTCCTTTCTTTCCCTTCCCTTCCTTCATTTCCCTTCCATTCCCTTCCCTTTCCTTGCTTTCCCTTTCCAACATTTACCTTCTCTTCTTTTGACTAACGTTCTCTTTCTTTTCTTTTTCTGTTCCTTCTTTCCATTCTCTCCTATACCTCTTTCCTCCCATCCATTTTTAACTCCTTTCCTCTTCCTCTCCTTACCTTTTCTTTCCTATGTATCATCCTCCCACTCTCTCCTCTTTCCTCTTGTTCAATTTTGTAATCTCGTATTCCTCTTGTTTGTCCTCTTTCCTCTCATCCCTTTTTCCCTTCCTCCCTTTCTTCCTTCCTTACTTACTTACTTCCACCGATCTTGCCGTTCTTCTTTTTCCCTTCCTTCCTCCCTTCCTTCCTTCCTTACTTCCAACTCTCTTGCCTTTCCTCTTTTTCCCTTCCTTTTATCCTTCCTCCTCCTTCCTTATTTAATTTCCTTACTTCCTTTTCGTCTTATCCCCTCCCTCCTTCCCTTGCGCCCTCCTTCCTTCCTTTCCTCTCCTCCTTCGTACCCTCCCCCCCTCTGTCCATAGGATCAGCTTCATCAGAATGACAGACCAGCCAATATTTTGACATCACTCCACCTCCCTTGTGACACTCTCTCTCTCTCTCTCTCTCTCTCTCTCTCTCTCTCTCTCTCTCTCTCTCTCTCTCTCTCTCTCTCTCTCTCTCTCTCTCTCTCTCTCTCTCTCTCTCTCTCTCTCTCTCTCTCTCTCTCTCTCTCTCTCTCTCTCTCTCTCTCTCTCTCTCTCGACGTCGGGTAGAGAGAGGAGAGAAGAAGAAAGGTCAGGCGCTGTGCAGTTCATAGCATTTCCCTATTTTTAAAGCCATTTCACGCCCCGTTACCTTTGCTCTCTCACCTGTTTGCACCTGAGGTAACTTTTAATCAACACACCTGTGGACGCTTTTACCTGCTATTTACCTTTTTTTTCTTATTATTATTAACAATGCAGTATTATTCTCATCTGTAGGTAGGTAAGTAGATAGTAAAAGTAGTAGTAGTAGTAGATATGTCATTTACTTCCCATTTATCATCATTATCATCATTATCATCAGTGCTACGTCAATTAACACGCAATCCCCCAGGCACATGATTCAGTATTTCCCCGCAACAAACTCTTCTTTATTTTGTGGTTTGCTCTTACTTTCCCGGAGCGACCTTGAACGAGATGCGCGAGTGGGCGTGAAAGTGAACGCGTTAGGGAGAGTGAGAGGAGAGGAGGGAGAGAGGGTGGTGGTAGGGAGGGGAAGGAGGAGGTAAAATAGAGCGGGGAAAATGCATGAGAGGGAGAGAAGAGGAGATGAAAGAGAGAGAAGGAGGAGGTAGGGGAACTAGAACTGGAAAATGCATGAAAGAGAAAGAGAAAGAAGGAGGGAGAGGGAAAAAATGAGAGAAGGAAAAACAGAAGTGGAAAATGTATGAGAAGGAAAGAGAAAGAAAGAGAGAAAAGGAGAAAGAAAAGAGAAGATGGAGAGAAGAGGGAAGATAGAACTAAAGGATGCATGAGAGGAAGAGAAAGAAGGAGAGAAGAGGAGAAAGAAAAGATAGCGAAAATGGAGAGAGGAGGGAAGATAGAACTTGAAAATGTTTGAGAAAGAAAGAAAAAGAAAGAGAGAAAAGGAGAAGGAAAATAAATGGAAGCAAATGAAATGAGAGGAGATGTGGGAGGTAAAAGGAAAGATAAAAGAGGAAAAAAGAAAGAAAGAAAGAAAGAAAGAGGGAAGAAAAGAAAAAAGAAAGAATGGAAGCAAATGAAAAGAGAGGAGATGTGGGAGGTAAAAGGAAAGATAATAGATTAAGAAAGAAAGAAAGAAAAAAAGAAAGAGGGAAGAAAAGAAGGAAATAAAGAAGAATGAAAGAATGGAAGCAAATGAAACAATAGAAGGTTACGTGGGGGGGTTAGAAAAAAGAGGATAAAGAAAGAAAGCGAGAGAGAAGGAAAGAAAAAATTAAAGAAAGAAAAAAAAAGCTTACCACAACAGATGAGTGAAGGAATTGAAATGCGGATCACCTTTTCTTAATTAGTTCACACATTACGAATCGCTGTTGACATGTAGCGTTCTGTTAATAATGAAAAGAGGAAGAAAGAAAGAAAGAAAGAAGAAAATAAAGAAAGAAGAAATGACAGCGAATTAAATGAGAGAAGGTTACGTAGGAGGTATAGAGTAAAGAGGAGAGATATAATAATAATAATAGATACAATAATAGTTTCGAATGGCGTTGAGTGGAATTGATTAAAAGTGTTTGTGAGGGATTTTGTTTTTTCCTTATTTTTTTATTATTATGTTATAAATATTTAAGCCTGCGTTGATGATAATTAGTCGTGGCGGTGGAAAAAAGTAGTAAACGGATGAATATTGTGTGAAATCATGCCGGAAAGTGTTGAGCGGAGGGTTTTAAAAATGGCGGTGGATTTCACGTTTTCTTGTCGTTTTTTTTTAATATATATGAGAGGAAGGAAGGGAAGGAAGAAAGAATGGAAGAAAGGGAGAATGGAGGAACAGTTTTTTCAATTATGTGTTATATATATTTTTTTCTGGGGAGGAGGAGTGGAGATAATAAATAGATTAATAAAAGAAATAGATGGAGGAGGAGCGGAAACTATGAATAGATGAATGAATAAAGAAAAAATAATGGAGGAGCGATGATAATAAACAGATGAATGAATAAAGAAAGAAATGGGAAAGGAGCGGAGATAAAAAAAAAATAAACAAACAAAAAAATCAAGTCACTGTTTAAAATAGTTCCTAAAATATGCAGGATGAAAAAAAAACATAAAAAAGACGGAAAGGTTGGTCGCTATTGCAGTTACTTTGTTTCATTATTACTAATATTATTTTTCGCTGATTTTTATTTATTGTGTTGAGTGGGAGAGAAAATAATAACTAATGTATGGACAATTGTTGCTGGAAATTGTGCTCGCAAAAAAAATATAGTGTTGAGAGAAAGTGTTTTAAAAATGCTGACGCTGGTTTTTTTTTATGGAGTGTTGACGTAACTGGATTTTATTTTTTTATTTTTATATATTTATTTATTTATTTATTTATTTATGTGTGTGTGTGTGTGTGTGTGTGTGTGTGTGTGTGTGTGTGTGTGTGTGTGTGTGTGTGTGTGTGTGTGTGTGATGGGGTCTCGCTAAGGACAATGTATTTATGTTCGTTCTCTGACGCGGCCATTTTTATCATTAGTAGTAGTGGTAGTAGTAGTAGTAGTAGTAGGAGGAGGAGGAGGAGGAGGAGGAGTGTAGTATTATCATTATTCTTATTACTATTATCATTATCATCATCATTATTATGCATAGGCCAGTCATGTCTGTCCCTCTGGAAAGCTCAAAGGCCTCTATTCCCTTTTGTGTGCGAGAAGAGGCGAATACCCGACCATGTACTCAAAATATTTCGACCCCCAAGCTCACACATTTGACCAGGCTTTCATAGGAGTTGCAGGCATTTCCAGGGGTAGTTCGATGACCCTGGTGGTAGACTGGGCACTCCTCTGTACCATGACTGTGAAAAAAACGCTAATTAAAACCCGATGAATCTCCTTTTCGGCCTCTGGGAGTTGGTGTGAGAGGTGGGAGCGTCTGAAAACACCGGCTGATACATGAAAAAAAAACTAAAACTAAAAGAAATACAGAAATACAAAAAAAAAAAATACAACTAAGACTTAAACATTCTCAGTACTTCTTTAAATGACAGCCTGAAGCCACGCGATCGCACACTGCAATATACACCTCGTCATTTAAGGAGACAGAGTTGGCTGCACGGAAATTCTATAAATATTCACCTGCGATAAATATATAAATAATCACTTCATTAACAAACTCTTCACCCCAATCTTAATCAACCGCAAACTCTCAACCTCCACGGCATTATTAGAAAGCCGTTTACATCACTCAGCTATATATGGACTGAGCCCCCTTAGAGAATTGAGTAGTATTGAGACGAACAACAGAAAACGCGGGATAATTTTCATTTAAGGCAAAAGTGGTCAACCTTTTTTGCTGGAAGGGCGGCGGCGGAGGCTTTGAAGTTAATGAATGAGTGTGCTTATTGAATGATTTATAATTAATCACGGAGGGGCTATTGGTAAGTCGTTTCTGTTATGCGCCCTTGAAAATTTAGGAAGCGTTTATTAGTCACGTACAAAGGAGAAAAAAGGCAGACAAACAGTAAGGAAGGAAGGAAGGAGAGAGAAAGGAGTGGAGGGTAAACAAAAACAAATCAAGATTATATTGACACTTAATTAGATTTTTCGAAGACTTAAGCGTCCTCAGCACTTCGTTAAATGTCAGCCTGAAGCCACACGATCGCACGCTGCAATATACACCTTCTCATTTTATCGTTTGCCTTACAGTATACATGACGGAAGACTTTTAAGAGTTGATTCGATATAGGGCTAGGCGTCAGCACTGTTGCTATCGGCCCCTCTGTCTGGGATCATGTCGCTATCACCACGCAGATCAAGACAACCCGCCATCTGAAATTGACCTCCCTTCTATCCACTCAACTCAATTTACTTTTGCAGGGGCAGCGCTAACAGGCTTTTTTTCTCCTTTACGCTTGCCCTTGAGCTGTTTCCTTAACTATAAAATAATATAAAAAGGAAGCAATCAGTTAGTAATGCTACATAAAAACATAGAAGTAGCTTAAGCATTTGCAAGAGACACTTTTCATTTGCATTAAGAGACTTTTCCAAGCGACTCAGGTATCTGTTTTAAAATCTACGAGACACCACTGTGGGCCCTTTCTGTATACTTTCCTTTTTGAACGCCTTTGAGCTGCCTCCCTTCCTTAAAAATAATAAGTAAAATTCCCTCGTCAAAAATCAGCGTAAGAGGATATAAGGAACATTTTACATATTTGAACCTCTCCTCCCGTAACTGACCCCTCTTTCGGCCACCTCTTTGGATTCTTTTTAGGAGCAGCGAGTAGCGGGCTTTTTTTTTATTATTGTTTCCTTTTTTTGTGTGTGTGCCCTTGAGCTGTCTCCTTTGTTGTAAAAAAAAAAAAACACTGTTGCGGGTTGGTATCCTCTGCTTCTATGCCCTTGAGGTGCCTATATACTTTCCTTAATAAAATAATAAGTAAGTTAAAGTCCCTCGTTGTCTAAAATCAGCTTAGCAAAATATAAGTACCGGTTTAAATATTTCTGACTTCATCTTTTGACTTTAATTTTAACTGCTGACCGCGTAGGAGTTTGGTTAGTTTTACGCCGCGTAGCTTCAGGTGAGTCGTAATTTATTAACTTTTACGCGGCTCGAAAAATAATAAACCAGGTACAATATTTTACAGGTGAATATTTATAGGATTTCCATGCAACAAACTCTGTCTCTTTAAACCTTTCCTTCCTTCCGTCACCAACAAGCTCTCGTGTTATCGCTAGGGTACAGACATTACTACTACTACTACTACTACTACTACTACTACTACTACCTATACTATTACTACTACTATCTGCAAACATTCATCTTCCCAAACCTATCCGGTCCACCTCACTCCAAACTACCGTCTTTCTTTATCATAATTTGTCACAGTTACCTTTCCATCTACCTGTCCATTACCTGTTTTACCTGATTCCACCTGTCACTCGTTTATCAGTCTGTGCGTCTCTCTCTCTCACTCTTGCTCTCTCTCTCTCTTGCCCTCTGTCTTCCTTTCTCTCTCTCCCTCTCTCTCGCGCTCTCTCTCTCTCTCGCTTGTTAGTTTCCGCCCGGTGTTAAAAGTAAGGCAGGGGAGGAAATGGCTGTATGACGTCAAAGGGAAAGCAGGTAGTGACGCAAGTGTGACGTCATCGGAGGGAGTGGAAGCGAGGCCTGGGATTGGTGGAGGCTGCTGCTGCGTGTCTCTCTCTCTCTCTCTCTCTCTCTCTCTCTCTCTCTCTCTCTCTCTCTCTCTCTCTCTCTCTCTCTCTCTCTCTCTCTCTCTCTCTCTCGCTCTCGCTCTCGCTCTCGTTCTCTCGTTCTCTCGATTGCATACGGGATGAAAAAAAGCAAAATAACTCGCTTCCTCTCAGCCAGACGCCATTCCCCGCGCCCCTCGGAAGCCTCGACTCGTCATGACCGAAGCAATGAATCCTGAACCTTATTTCACCCACCCACACTCACGCATCTTCGTTCAGGCGGAGTATTGAACGTGAATCATGCTCTCTCTCTCTCTCTCTCTCTCTCTCTCTCTCTCTCTCTCTCTCTCTCTCTCTCTCTCTCTCTCTCTCTCTCTTCAGATCAGAATTGGAGAGAGAGAAAAAGGTAAAGGTGATGAATCGTAATTATTAGAAAGAGGGAAAAGAGGATCAAGGGATTAGAATTAGAGAGAAAAATTTATAGTGATGGAAAGGAGAGAAAGTAAAAGTGAAGATTAAAACAGATTAGTCAAAGAAGGTGACTAGATAAAAAGGTGAACGTCAGAATTGCAGAGAGAAAAAAAAGAAAAAACAGGAAAGGAATGGGATTAGAATTAGGGAGAAAAATATATATAGTGATGAAAAGGAGAGAAAGTGAAAGTAAAGATGAAAACACACTAATCAAAGAAGGTAAATATAAAAAAGGTGAAAGGTCAGAGTTATAAAAAAAGAGTAAAAAAAAAAAAAAACGAAAAAAACAGGTAGCAAGGAAGATTTTTTTTTTTTTTAATGAAGTGAAGGCTTGTCACGACGGTATTTGTTTGTGTGTTTGTTTATAATGTTTGTGGCAAGAAAGAAGGAAGGAAGGAAGGAAGGAAGGAAGGAAGGGCTCAAGTCGGTCCGTGTTTATGAGTTCGATGTGATTTTGTTTGTTTCTGGTTATTGTTTTTTTTTTCTTGGTTTTTCATTGTGGTTTTGTTACGATATTCTGCCTTCCGCTTATTTGTTTGTCTTTTGTTTTTGTTTTTGTTTTTTTGTTTTTATTCACAGGTTCATTGTTTTTTTCTTTTCTTTATTTAGTTTTGTGATTTTCTTTTTGTTTTTCTTATTGTTGTTTTTTCGTGGTGGGTTTGTTATGTCTTCTATTATTTTTATTATTTCTTTTGTTTTGATTGTTTTCTTTATTGTTTTTATGTTCGTAGGTTCATTGTTTTTTTTTTTCTTTCGTTTCTTTCTATTAAGTTTAGTGATTTTTTATTTGTTTTTTTCTCTAAGTGATTTTCTTTTTTTCGTTGTGGGTTTGTTGTCTTCGATTTTTCTTTTATTTCTTTTGTTTTGATTGTTTTCTTTTTATATTCGTAGGTTTGTTGGTTCATTTTCTTTCTTTCTTTCTTTCCTTCTTTCTTTCCTTCTTTCTTTCCTTCTTTCTTTCTTTCTTTCTTTCCTTCATTCTTTCTTTCCTTCTTTCTTTCCTTCTTTCCTTCTTTCTTTCTTTCTTTTATGTTTTCTTATTCCCTTTCACTCTCTTTCCTATTTTTCTTTGTTTGTTTGTTGCTGTTCTTGTATTTCAATCTCTACTTTTTTCTCTTCTTTAAAATCCTTTGTTTCTTTTTTTTTTGTTTGTTTGTTTTTTCAAGTGTTCCCCGTTTTCCTTTTTATTCCTTCCTCCTCCTCTTCCTCCTCCTCCCTTTATTCCTCCTTTTCCTCTTCATCTTCTTTCTCTTCCTCCTTTTCTATCTCCTCTCCATACTCATCCCTATTTACAGTCTTCTTTTTTGCCCTATTATATTTATCATTATTATTATTATTGTTATTATTATTATTATTATTATTATTATTATTATTATTATTATTATTATTATTATTATTATTATCATTATTATTATTGTAGCTTCAGCATCCTCTTAAGTTATTACCGAACTCACCTGTGTCGCAACGAGAGAGAGAGAGAGAGAGAGGCTTACATTAGATTGCGAAATAGCTTTAACGCGTAAACCAAAATACGTGACATGGCAACCGAGAGAGAGAGAGAGAGTCACACCTGGGGTACAGATAACACCTGAGCCACGGGAGACAAACAAAGAGGAAGGAAGAAAGGAAGGAGAGAAGAAGGAATGGAAAAAAGGAAGAGAGGAAGAATAGAAGAAAGGAAGGAAAGATTAATAATGAGAGAGGGAAGAGGATGGAAGGAAGAAAAGAAGGAATGAAAGAGGAAGGGTAGGAGGAGGAAACGAAGAAAGGGAGGGAGGAAGGTGAGAGAAAGCAAAGGAGGGATAAAGGAAGGAAGGAAGAATGGTGAGAAGGAAGAAAGGAGAAGGGTAGAGGAGGGGGAAAGAAAGGTGGGAAGGAGGGGAAAGAAGAAAGAAAGGAAGAAGGGAGGAAGGAATAGATTTAGCGCAAGTTTTCTTTAGTCTTTTTAAATCACGTCAAATATTTTTCTTATTATTGTTTTTTCTTTATTTTCTCTTATGTTATTGTTTCCTACCTTGTTTCTTTTTCTTTTTAGTGTATGTTTCAACACTTATCGTCATTTATAACTTTATTTTTTCTCTCTCTCTCTCTCTCTCTCTCTCTCTCTCTCTCTCTCTCTCTCTCTCTCTCTCTCTCTCTCTCTCTCTCTCTCTCTCTCTCTCTCTCTCTCTCTCTCTCTCTCTCTCTCTCTCTCTCTCTCTCTCTCTCTTTCTTTCCTCCTCCTCCTCTTCCTCCTCCTCCTCTTCCTCTTTTACTGCATTCCCTCTCCTGCTCCTTCCTCCTCTTCGTCCTCTTCCTCCTTCTGTTTTATTACCCTGTTCTCCGCGCGCTAGTTTTATTTCTTTTCGTATAGGCCTGTTTTACTTTCTTCTTTGTTTTATGTATGTATTTTTCTTCCTCGTGTTCCTTTCTCCCTTTCTCCTGTTTTCCTTCGTCTTCTTTTCTTCCTTGTTCCTTCTTTCCTCTCCCCTTTTTCCTTTCCCTTTGTCTTCTTTTCCTTCCTTCCTCCGTTTCTTTTCATCATCTTTTTTTTTCTTATTTCCTCATCTCCTAATGTTCTTATGTTGTTATTTTCTTATTTTCCATTCTCCCTTTTCCTCTTCTCACTCCTCAGTATCAAAATCATTTCTCATGTTCTTCTTCTTATCTCCTTATGTTCTTATGTTCTTGTTTTATGTTCTTTCCTTTCTTCTCTCTTCTCTCATCCTCTTTCCTTGTTCTACTCCCCTTTCTTTTTTGTGTGCCTTCCTTTCTTCCTTCTCTCCTTTGCAAGTCATTCTGTTTTCCATATCAAATTGTTTAGCTATTCTACACTTCTCTTTTTCATTATCTGTCTCTTCATCTTCCTCTTTTCCTCGTTTTTCTCCTTTCTCTTCCTCATTTTCTTATTTAATTTAACTATTCTCCACTCCTCCCTACCTTCTTCTGCCTCTCCTTCTTCTTATTTTCCTTGTTCTCCTTTCTCTTCCATATTTTCTTATTTATCCTGATTTTTCTATACTTCTCCATTTCTTCTTCCGTCTCTTCATCTTCTTCCCTTTCTTGTTATCCTTCTTTCTCTCCTTTATTTTCTTATTTATTTACCTGTTTTTCACTTTCTCCCTTTCTTCCTCTGTTTTCATTTTTTCCCTTTCCTTATTCCTCGCTTTTCTCTTCGTTATTTTCTATCCTCCTTTTCTTCTTCTGTCTATTCATCTTCTCTTTGTTCTCCGCCTTTTGTCTTCCTTGTTTTCATATTTATGTTCCTTTTCCTCATAACGCTTTATCTCGTAACAAAAAATATAACGTTTGCTTTACTTTTTTTTTGTTGCCTTTGTTCCTGGAAGAAGGAGGGAGAGAGGAAGAAAGGGTATGGAGAGGGAGGGAGGGAGGGGACGGGAAGAGAGAGGGAACGGGAGAGAAGGGACCGGAAGGGGAGAGGGAGGGAAGGCCGTGGAGGCGAAGAGAAAGAGGGAGGAATAACATGTATGGGGAGAGGAGGGGAGTGTAGGGAGAGAGGGAGGGAGGTAATGAAAGGGCAGCAGGAGGAAAGGAAGGAAGGCGTAGAGGAGAGGAAAGATGGAGAGAGCATGGAGGGGGAGAGAGGGAGGCAGGGGTGGAGGGAGAGAGGAATAAGGGGAACATTGAGAGGGAGAGGAGTGAGAGGAACAGAGAGGGAGGGAGAGCGTGAAAGAGGAAAGACAGGTAGGGAGTGGAGGGAGAGAGGTAGGAACGGCTTGTAGGGGGAAAGAAAGGTAGGGAATGAAGAAGGAGTGGGAAAAAAAGGTAGTGGAGGAAGAGAGGGAGGGAAAGGAGTGGATGGAGGGGTTATTCACTTCATTTCCAGTATGGCAGCGCCGGCATTGATTTGTTAGCCCGCGGAGGTTGTCTTGCGAGGGGTCAACAGGCGCTGTGTAACCAGCTCCTCCTCTTCCCTTGTAATCCTAAGCCGCCTCCCTCCTCCTCCTCTACTCTTCATTATTGCTCTTCCTCCTCCTCCTCCTCTTCTTCTTCCTTACTTGTACCTCGCCTAATCGCCCTCCTCCTCCTCTTCCTCCTCCTCTTCCTTCTCTTACTACTACTACTACTGAAATTGATACTACTACTACTACTACTACTACTACTACTATTACTATTACTTATCCTTCCCTTCTTCCGTGTTTTGCCCTTCTCTTCATCATCATCATCATCATCATCATTATCATTATCAACAGCATCCTCAGTAATCTATATCGTTGTCCTCCTTCTCCACCTCCTCCTCCTCCTCCTCCTCCTCCTCCTCCTTCTCCCCGTTAATAATGATAACAAAAATCACAGCACAAACACATTCCCCTCTGACTCCCCGGAAAGGACTTAGGGAGCGGCGCAGCGAAATGAACGCGTGTTGGCCGCGGCTGTAAATCTGGCGACGAGACGGAGAATCAGATTTGCTCAAGGCCCATTTTTTATTATTTTTGAAGGGGGGGGAGGGGGGGAAGGGAAAAGATGAAGGGGAGGTGGGAGTGTGTGTTGCCTACTTTATTTTTTATGGTTTATTCTTCTTTATTTGGGTTATGTTTCGTTTGTTTTATTTTGGTTTATTTCTTTTTTTTTCTTTTTTTCTTTTTTTGAAGGGGGTGCGAGAGAGTGTGTTGTCTACTTTGTTTTTTGGTTTATTCTTTCTTTCATTTGTTTCGTTTGGTTTATCCTGTTTTATTTCCCTTTTTGGTTTTGGTTCTTCTAAGTTTGACCGGTTTATATTTTGTTTTTGAGGGAGGAGGGAAGATGAACGGGAATCGGGAGTGTTTGTGGCTTTCTTTGTTTATGGTTTATCTTACTTTCTTGTATTTTTCTGTTTCGTTTGGTTTATCTTGTTTTATTTCCCTTTTTGGTTTGGTTTTCTAAGTATGATTTTTTTTTTTTTTCTTGGGGGTGGAGATAAATAACAATATACTACTTCTACCTCCACTACTTAACCACTAACTATACTAACACTACAAATAATAATAGGGAGAGAGAAAGAGAGGGCATGGAGGGGGAGAGAAAAGGCCTGGAGGGAATGAACGAGGGAGGAAGAACATGTAAGGGGAGAGAGGGGGAAGTGTAGGGAGGGAGGGAGGGAGGGAATGAAAGGTTAGCTGGAGGAAAGGCATGAAGGGGGAAAGGAAGGAAAGCGTAGAGAGGAAAGACGGAGAGTAAATAATAATAATAATAATAATAATAATAATAATAATAATAATAATAATAATAATAATGAAAATAACAATGGAGGCAGAAAACGTAAACAGGTATTATTACATTCCCGGATTCTGTTAAGCCGAGACCCACCTGCAACCTTAATTAATTGTGGCTTGGCGCTGACAGGTGGTTTAGAGGTGAGCGTGGTGGTGGTGGTGGTGGTGGTGATGCAAGATAGAACGAAGGACGGGAGATGAGGAGATGGATGCTGAAGAGGAAGAACTGAATAAAGAAGAGGAAGAGAAGGAACAGGATTAAAAGGAGAAGGAAGGGGAGGTGATGATGGTGGTTGTGGTGATGTAAAACTTAAACGAAGGAAGGAAGATGAAGAGGTGGAGGAGGAGGAAGAACTAGAGAAGAAGAAGGAAAAGGAGTAACAGGAAAAAAGGAGAAGGAGGAGGAGGAGGGAAGGAAACAGTGGAGATATAAGACGTAATGAGAATGGAAGGAAGGAGGAGGAAAAGAAGGAGGAGGAGGAGGAAGAGGATCTGGGTGAGAAGGTGAGAGAGGAAAAACAGGTAACGAAGAAAGGAAAGAAGAAAACTGATAAAGGAAGAATAGAAAAGGAGGAGGAAGAAGAGAAATAAGAGGAGGAGGAGGAGGAAAAGGAAAATGAACACAAGGAACTTTTAGCCACAATTTTACACGAAGTTTTAATTTAATATTCCCCCACCCACCCCACCCCCCGACACACACACACACACACACACACACACACACACACACACACACACACACACACCGCAATAAGCCTCGCCAACCATAAATAAACATAACAGCAGGCTGAGGAATATGAAACCACCCAAGTGCGAGATTTGCTCCGTCATCCGCCGACAAACAAGACTTTACTGAGGAGGAGGAGGAGGAGGAGGAGGAGCAGGAGGGAGAGGAAAGGTAAAGAGGGAAAGGAAAAGTAAGGTGGGATAAGGAGGAAGAAGAAAAGACAGCAAAATCAAGAGGACAGGAAAGGAAAAGGAGGAAGAGGGAAAGGAAAAGGATTGTAGGATGAGGAGAAAGAGGAAAAGGCTGCAAAACAAAAGGAGAGAAAAGGAAAAGGATTAGGATGTTTAGGAAGAGAAAGTGGAAAAGGAAAGAGAGGAAAGAAAAGGAGGAGGAAAAGGAAAAGGAATAGGTAGTGTAAGAGGAGGAGGAGAAGGAAGAAGAAAAAAAAGGAGGAAAAACAAAAGAAGATTGATAAGAGGCAAGAAACAAAAAAAAAAGAGAAAAGATGAGGAGAAAGAGGGAAGGTAAAGGAGCGAATAAGAGAACATTTCGCTGGATTATAATGAGGTTACGTGTCTTAAAAGCCAATTACATCCCAGAGAGTTGTTATTGCGGATAAAGAAAAGATATGGAACGTACCGAGGCTTTCCCACGCCCACTTCCTCCCTGTTTACCTTAGTCCACCTCATTATTAGCAGGGAGAACAGAAAAAGGGAGTTAATACGTTATGTGGGCGAAGGGGTTAAGGGGTTGAAGTCAGCAATATATGGAGTGCGTTGAGGCTTTTCCGCACCTACTTCCTCCCTGTTTTCCTTAGTCCACCTCATTATTAGCAGGGAGAACAGAAAAAGGGAGTTAATACGTTATGTGGGCGACGGGGTTAAGGGGTTGAAGTCAGCAATATGTGGAATGTGCTAAGACTTTCCCACGCCCACTTCCTCCCTGTTTTCCTTAGTCCACCTCATTATTAGCAGGGAGAACAGAAAAAGGGAGTTAATACGTTATGTGGGCGAGGGAGAAGCGAGCGTTTAACATGCCCGGGGTTAAGGGGTTGAAGTCAGCAATATATGGAGTGGGCTGAAGCTTTTCCGCACCTACTTCCTCCCTGTTTTCCTTTTTCCAACTGATTGTTATTTGCAGGGAGAAAAGGGAAGAGAAGTTAATACGTTGCTTACAAAAGACTGAGATGTAGGCGATGTGAAGTTTTGTTTTTGAAGTCGTAAAATGCCAGTAAAATATTTAGCCTTTATTAACTTGGACATTTTGAAACCTTGTCCGCAGATTAATATAGAAAGGGAAAATAAAAGCATAGAAAGTTGGAATATTGCTTAAGACATATGGACAGGACGGGGTTTTCTTTTTGAAGTTGTAAAAAGGCATCGAAAATTAAACCTTCATCATCTTGAATATTGTAAAACCTTGTCCGCAGGTTAATATGGAGAGGGAAAACGAAATTATCAGAAGTTAAAATATTACTTACGAAAGGCAAATATGGACGAGATGTAAAGCTTTGTTTCTGGAGTTGTACAATGCCTGTAAATTATTAAACCCTTCATCAACTTAGATATTTTCAAAGCTTGTCTGCTTATTAAAATAGAAAGGGAAAACAAAAGCATAGAAAGTTGGAATATCACTTACGAAAGACAGATATGGACAGGATGTGGTTTTCTTTTTGAAGTTGTAAATGGCATCGAAAATTAAACCTTCATTAACTTAGATATTTTAAAACCTTGTCTGCTTATTAATATTGAAAGGGAAAATAAAAGCATAGAAAGTTGGAATATTGCTTAAAAAAGACAGATATGGACAGGATGTGGTTTTCTTTTTGAAGTTGTAAATGGCATCGAAAATTAAACCTTCATCATCTTGAATATTGTAAAACCTTGTCCGTAGATTATTATAGAAAGAGAAAACAAAATTATAGAAGGTTAAAACATTACTTACGAAAGACAGATATGGACGAGATGTGAAGTTTTGTTGTTGGAGATATAAAATGCCAGTAAAATCCTTCATCACCTTAGATATTTTGAAACCATGTCTGCAGATTAATACAGAAAGGAAAAACAAAATTATAGAAAGTTAAAACATTACTTACAAAAGACAGATGTGGACGAGATGTGAAGTTTTGTTGCTGGAGTTGTACGATGCCGGTAAATTATTAAACTCTTCATCAACTAAGGTATTTTCGCAGCTTGTCCGGAGAAAGTTAAGAACGAGAAAAGTTAACACATCATTTATACAAGGGGAGGAGGGTATCAGGACACCTCTCCTCCCGAAACTGACCCCTTTTTCGGCCACCTCTTTGGATTATTTTTAGGAGCAGCGAGTAGCGAGCTTTTTTATTATTGTTTCTTTTTTTGTGCCCTTGAGCTGTATCCTTTGTTGTTAAAAAAAAAAAGAGAGAGAGAGATGCGAAGTTCATTGAGGTCAGGCTGGTAAGTTTTTCTCTTTAAATTTGTATAATTCTAGGAAAAGATTAAACCGTCATTGACCGAGATATTTCCGCACCTAGACTGCAAAAGTTAGTGATTAAATAAAATGAAAAGTTCACTCACCCCTTGCAGAATAGATACGGGAGATTAGAGAGAACAGGAAGACGGTGGTTTTTTTTTTCTTTATAAAGTTATAGAACACCAGTAAAGTAGTAACCTTCATCAACTCAATTATTCTTGTACCCTGTCTCCAAAATACTAAAAAGACGAAGAAAAAGTTAACAAATCACTAAAAAAAAGACCAGTATGAACGTCTACAAAGGACAGGAATTAGTGTTTTTATTCAAGTTTGAAATGTATTAAACCTTTATTAATTTACATATTTTCATCCCTCTTCTATAAAACACAAAAAAATAAAGAAAAGTTAACAAATCACTTACAAAAGACAAATATTAAAGTTAACGTTGGACGAGATCGAACGCGGTGTCTTTAAAAGTTGAAACGTGGCTGTGAAATATTAACCCCCAAACGTGGCTGTGAAATATTAACCCCCAAACGTGGCTGTGAAATATTAACCCCCAAACGTGGCTGTGAAATATTAACCCCCAAACGTGGCTGTGAAATATTAACCCCCAAACGTGGCTGTGAAATATTAACCCCCAAACGTGGCTGTGAAATATTTTGACCCAAACGTGGCTGTGAAATATTAACCCCCAAACGTGGCTGTGAAATATTAACCCCCAAACGTGGCTGTGAAATATTAACCCCCAAACGTGGCTGTGAAATATTAACTCCCAAACGTGGCTGTGAAATATTAACCCCCAGCAGCTCAAATATGCACGTCCATTTGTCAGCAAGAAGAGAGAGAAAAAGAAAAATGGAAGTATTACAAAAGAGGGCGACGTGGAGGCTTAACCCGTCCGCTGCGATTGGCACGAGTTTCTCCTTCCCTGGTAGCCTGGTAATATATAGTCCCAGGTCTTTCTCTGCCTCTGTGGTGGCTAGTGGAGTGTTTCCCATGTGGTATTGGTGTGCTGGATATCCCCTCCCAAGGTGCAGGACTTTACATTTTTCTTCATTGAATTGTAGCAGCCACGTTTTGTTCCATTCCTGTAGCTTGGTGAGGTCTTCTGGTAGGAAATCCGCAGTCAAGGGGTTAAAGATGGGAGAGGAAGCAAAATAACAGGAAAGAAAAGTTAGTACGTTATTTACAAAAGACAGAAATGGTAAGGATGTGAAGTTTTGCTTTTTGAAGTTGTAGAATGCCAGTAAAATATATTAGCCAATTTAGCCCCCCCCAAAAAAAAAAAAAAAAAAAAACAGTAAATAAAAGTATTGCATCGAATAAAAACATAGAGAATTACAGGTGAGAGCGTGAGGCGAGAGCGAAACATCCTCCTATTGAAGCTGGGAACAGAGAGGGGCGAAAATTTGTTAACCTCAAGAGAAAGAAAAGAAGAAAGAATGGAAGAAAAAAACAATATAAGGAGGACGAAACAAGAGACAAAAGATTAATTATTGAAGATTAGTGAAAGAGAAACAAAGACAGAGACAGGAGGTGAAGGCGAAGCATCCTCCTATTGAAGCTGGGAACCGAGAGGGGGGGTAGAATTCTTAACCTCCAGAGAAAGAAAAATAAGAAAGACTGGAAGAAAAAACGAACATAAGGACGAAACAAGAGAAAAAAGATTAATTATTGAAGACTAGTGAAAGAGAAACAGAGACAGAGACAGCGAGAGACGGAGAACAGTGCAGTGGAACCATCAAAGCGCAAACAATATATACATTCAAACCGACTAATGTAAGGATTGACAAAGGGCGCAAGAGAGACAAACACTTCTCCCAAAGCTGCGAACAGGTGGTGAGCGATCGGTAAACCTAATTAACACCTCGATGCACCTTTCTTTCTCCATACCTGTCAGTGATTTGTTAGGGATTGTGTTTACTGTTGTGTTTAGTGGGATTGTTTACGGTTGCTGCATTTGGCTTTGGTATCGACCGTGCTCCAATGATGTTAGCTCTTTTCTTCTTCTTTTCCATCGGCGTGTCGGCAAGGGAGCGCTGCAGTCAAGGCTATCGTTGCTGGGTGGGGGAATTGTCCGATGTCCGCGCTATTTTAAAAGGGAGTTAATCGCTCTGAGCTTAAAGTCTTCGGGGAACGCAAGCCGGATATCACCAACCAGCAAATGTGTGTGTGCGTGTGTGTGTGAGAGAGAGAGAGAGAGAGAGAGAGAGTCTAACACGTAAACCCAAAATACGTGATGTGGCAACCAAGAGAGAGAGAGAGAGAGAGAGAAGGCCAGGAAAGACCCATGAAGCAAAACAGATGTAGGAGAGAAATTGCAGCGGAACAGGAAGGAAAGTTTTGGAGAAGACAAGTTAGGACGTAAAAGAAGACAAGAAGAGAAGTCGAGAATACGGAAAAGAGACTGCGGACAAAAGAGACACAAAGAGAATGAGAATCAGTGAATTTAAAGAAGATGAAGGGAAAGAGCAGCAAGAGGAGGAGGAGGGGGAGGAGGAAGAGGAAGAGGAG